>NW_026252113.1:0-290531 GCF_025399195.1 Umbelopsis ramanniana AG
CAATGTCTTATTAGCACTTGCAACACATCTACACGGAAAGAATATAGACAAAGGATTTATCAGAATCGATATGAGCGAGTTCCAGCATAAGGTAATCCTAAGAAGGATATGTTTATACGTAGTGCTGCTAAAATGACTAATCTGAGTATAGCATGATGTGTCGCGGTTCATTGGGTCCCCGCCTGGATATGTGGTAAGCTACTGTCATCACATCAAATGCGCTTTATTCTCTCATTCTCACTAATTCTTTTTGATGTCATCAAAAAGGGGTTTGAAGAGGGCGGACAGTTGACTGAGAAACTTAAAGACTGTAAGAAGTTACATTGCAGTAGTAGAGGAGGTAGGATTCAAACTAACAAGTATATGCCACTTCGATACATAGGTCCGAACGCCACTGTACTTTTGGATGAAGTTAAAAAGGTAATAATCATTTCTCGGTACTTGATATGGTCGAACCTTTTCTAGAGATCGGTGAGCTAACAAAATTGTATTTTTCAGGCGCGTCCTAATGTGTTAACAATCATGCTTCAATTGTTTGACGAAGGCCGTATTACTGACGGGAAAGGCGCCACCGTGGAATGCAAAGACGCTATATTTGTCATGACATCCAATTTGGCGCAACATCAAACTGCTGACGAAGCAGAATTGTTACGTCTTGAAGCAACGACCGATCACGACTCCCAAAGTACAGGAATAAACACTGAAGATGCCAAACAAGCTCGCGTGGCAGCCGATGAAGTGAAATCCGATTCAAAAGATGGTGACATCACATTATCAAGACGATTTATTGACCGGGTTATTTATCCCATTCTATATGATTATTTTGGAAGAGACGAGTTTCTGGGACGCATTAATGAAGTTCTATTCTTCTTGCCGTTCGATCAAAAGGAATTGAAAATCCAGAGAATTGATGCGATGGGCGAAAAAGGCCAAAAAACGACACAATATCACATTGACATGGAGCCTTGAAGCGGTATCTGGCAGAGTAAAAACTGCTTTAGCGGAGATGAAAAAAGATTTGGCGGTAAGGTTCTGACTGTTCTCACAAGTAAACAAGCCATAAGTTTCGATGTTGCAGGGTTATTTTTTTTGTCATGTAGCGAAGACACAAACATTCGAGGCGTGCATCAACATGAAAAATTGTCTTGAAATTCATGTTAGCACCCACATAAAGGAATGTAATATTAGGCTGATGTTTAGAAACACCGATGGGTGGAATAGAGGATTATGTGGCGTTTGTTGCTGACTCGCTTCGCTAAATTGTCAAAATACACACCAACCTCTAGGCGCACACCGTTGTTTCCAATCCTTGTGATAAACAGAGGTATGAGGGCACCACGTTTGTTGCATTGATCATATCCCTGAAATCGCAGTAGCTTTCTGATCGTAAAGAGCCCCACATAGACAGAGCGTCGGGTGTAATCTATCTTTCAAACCCACCATCATTGTCATAGGCTTTATCATGGCGGTCAAGCGATGATCAATTATTTCAACTAACTGCTGCAAATCAGAGAGTTCGTGAACGTGGAGAATGCAGCTGTAACGGATGGACCTATGTTGTTGCACATTCCATGACTCTGTAGCCTGATGTTACTTGTGGCAGTATCGATGATAACTCATAAACTTGTCCGCAGGTAGGTAAATAAAGTGATTTGGGTGTCTAAAAGGGGCCAGCACTATTTTTAGGAGAGCTATAGGATTCAACGGCCCGCAGCGGTACAAGGCCTAGCGGAGCTAAAAACGTCCTATTGATTGAACACGTTGCAAAAACCATTGGCCAAAAGACTTGTTTGGAGCTCATTTGGAAACTCGTTCAATTACCAGGTATTTGCCAACCCTTCAAACCACTTCAAAATGAAGGCTTTCCAGTGTTCACCTTTCCCCTGTCATTTTGGACAATGGTCATCGTTACTTTACACTTGTACCTTGTAGGTTAAAAAGGAAATACTTAAAAGTGTCTTACAAGCTGTATGTGTTAAAATTAGACAATTTTACCCATTAGGGCATGGAGCGGCAACAACAAAGTCCTCATTTTGTCTCTCGCGGATTTCCCGTAGACTGTTGCTGCTCACACATCAAAAGCACTCAAGGTTTTGTAAAGGCCATATTCAGTAAGCGTCCAGACATGCATTTTCCTGAAATGGTGAAAAGCTAGTGCATATTCAAGCCGCCTCTTGTATAACAGACGCTATGGCTAAACGGAAAGTATCGAATTTGAAGTGCTTTGTAGCGCACGTGGACTAAAAGTTAGGGGTGGGTCATCTCTAGCTCACGTTGCTACCTTTCAGTTGGTTATTCGAATGTTTGAGTCGTTTGGCATACGGGCTCTTTTGGTTTAAACACTATTGGGTGGCGCGCGGTTGACGAAAATGGATGGCTCCACTGAGGTGGAGTGGTGGACACGTGTGGTCATGTTCTCTCCGTACTGCCTTCGTTCCACACAAAGATGGTGGACAGTCTTACGAAAAAAACGGTTTTCATAGCTTCAACTATGACAGTGGTCAAATAGGCTGAAACAGACTAATGGTCTTGTTTTGGGAAACGAGCTTTGAAACAGTCGCGTATCGGCTTCACCTGTAAAGTCTTCGTGGCTTCCTGGAAGTATTGGAAAAGTGCGTGGACGGTGTCGGTGAAAGAAGAATAAGCTACTTGAATCTTCTGGGACTAAATTTTCATGTTACGTCGTACCATACTGTGGGTCTCTCGGGAATATGATTGCGCTAAGCGAAGAGTGTAAGGCGAGAGTTGCAGACGTTCGAACTGATGCAAAATTAATCAAGACTGTCAAATCAAAATCATATCACATCATTCAAATCAGACTGATTAACTAATCCTTTCTTGTGAGCGCATCACAACAAGATTGGGAACTCATGAGGTTGGTCTCTGTGTGTGCTACTATGTATAGACACAAATTGCAAAGGGTCAGACATCCTTTTACTAGGTTTATGGTGTAGCCTGAGACTTGTATATGAAACGTTTGTTTGCGTCCATACTGCCTGCGAGCGAAACATGGTTGCCCCTTGAAATTTTTTGGACGAGTGCCATTCTGCTTTCAAACGATGGAAGAGAACATTAGTGCAACAACCCCCATTTTGAACCGTGAATAGGAAGCCACTTCAAGTTCAATAGGTCCTCCATATTCCGGACTTAATAGCGTTGTTTTGATATCGTCCCTTAAAAAATGATGAGGCTTTGATGTTACATCCCACCGCTTCTAAGACAGTGTGTGTAAATGTGGTTTGACAAAGCGTTACATAACAAAAAGGGATTGCATTCCGGTATAAATGGACGGTCTCATTTTCATGCCGTTTTTACAACCTTTTTATCTCATCTCCAATTTAATCCTACACACTTGTCTCCACCCAATGGTTTCTGTGAAATTTGGTCTCATTGCCCTTTCTATCGTCTTGCAATCCACTCTGTCTCAAGCAAAGGTGAAAGGAAAATGGTTTGATTCCATTGGCATCATCATGTCTGAAAATGAAGACTTCCTGGTGACCATGGCCCAACAACCTTTTATCGACCTTGCCAGCAACGGTACCTTGGCTACCAACTACTTTGGATTGTCGCATGTGTCTGAACAAAACTACGTTGCTATTCTAGCTGGATGGTTGGATAGCGATATTTATCGTGGCGACTCTGGTACTCCTGCCAATCTTAATATCACCTACCCTACCATCTTGGACCAGCTGCTTGCTCAAGGATACACTGTTAAACAATACACTGAGTCGTATCCAGGAGGTTGTTATCTGGCAGACATGTACCCAGATGACCCTAATACTGCTTTGTATTACAAAAGACACTCTCCATTCAATATGATCAGTAAATGGCGTGGAACTCCTCTGTGTGAATCTCTCATTGGCACCTACGATGATTTTGCAGCGGATGTAGCCAACAACAACTTGCCAAACTACTTTTGGATCATTCCTAATGATCTGCATAACACCCATTCTGCAGATACATTTGTGGATGCCAATCCTTGGACGGCTGCCGAAGGCCCCAAGTGGCTCACTGCTGCCAAACAAGCGGACGCGCTATTTATCAATACATGGGATGAGTCCAGGTGCGATAACAACAAGTATCCATGCGATGGTGGTAAAATAGATCAGTTGGTTGCCACCATTATGTGGGGTCCTATGGTTCCAAAGGGTCAAAACACTACCAAGCGATGGGATCATTACTCAGTTGCTCGTACTGTTGAGGAAAACTGGGGACTGACTCCATTGAACTCAACTGGTGATGGAAATGCCACGGCCTTTGATTTCTTGCTATCCAATCCTTCTCTCAATGCCAGTACCACCAGCTCCACTCCCATGGGTGCCTCCGGCGCTTCAGCATCTTCTTCATCGGCTGGATCTGCTTCTACCGCCAAGTCCAGTGCTTTGGCGATCAAGCCTACTGTGTTTGGTGCTACCATCGCCATATCACTTCTCTCACTTTCCGCCATATTTTTGTAGATTTCCTACTTCTGCCCCATCATATCCGCAAAATTATGTATCAGTAAATACTCAAGTGTACTTTATTTGTATCCTAAGCGAGTTCCATTAATAAAGCATTCATTCCCAATACCGTAATTTGAGACCACTTTCCCTTCAGCATAACGGACAGTAAAAAATCTAGTTTCGTGACGCTGGCTGTGAAGATAGACCAAAACAACGGCCCTAAATTTTTTTAAATGCGAACCATGCGGTGTTTCATAACAAGGTATCATCGCCATGACTGGCCCGGTAGTCTTTTCTGCCATCACGAAGAGTAAATCGTTCTATGGCAAATATTTCTTTTAAATATTCCATCATGTGCTGTTTCTCCTCAGTGCCTCATTCACATGAGACACAACACTTTCGTGTTTTTGGTTTCTTCACAAATGCAGTATGACAAATTTCTACGCACCCATGTATAATGAACTGACGGTTATAGCATACGTGATGTTTATTGACAATCTGGTACGACTATATATATTGCATTCTTTTACATACCGAGATCTCCAGAGTCTCGGTTCTCTTGTGCATAACATGACTATTTGATGCTGCTGTGAGGTAAATATTTCTTTTTTTTACAAGCTGTCGAATACTTTGACAGCGTTGGCGGCGGTCGAATGAGCACTGGCGGGATTGGCACCAGTCACAACTCGACCATCGATTTGAGAAAAGTCATCAAAAGGATGAGCAGGAGCAACATACTTTGCTCCAACACCAGCCGCACCCTCCTCAATTGTTTGTACTCCAGCAGCCTTGATACGGTCCAAGACGTTCATTTCAACTTCTCCTTGGGTGGTGAAGCCGGTGACGGTCTTACCTTTGATGATGGAGTCACCGTTGGCGTCCTTAACGGGAGGAAGGATAGCAGGTCCGTGACAGACAGCAGCAACCACACCACCACGCTTGTAGATGTCCTCAGCAATGGCGATCAATGACTTGGCGGTGGGGTAGTCCCACAAGGTAGCATGGCCAGCCGACGCGAAAAACAAGCCATAGTCAGATGGCTTCAAATCCGAGGCTTTATGAAGGTTCTTCAGCTTGACGTTGAACTCATGGTTGGGGTCATGAAGGATTTTTTCATCATCGTCTGACACAAACATCTTGGCGGTAGAGTGTTCGTCGATACCATAAGTTCCAGTCTCAGAGGCTAAATCGACTTGGAAGCCAGCCTTGGTCAAGGTAAGGTAAGGGTGAAGAGCTTCTGTGTAGAAGAGACCAGTACGGGCACCATCTTCATAGAAGACGCCGTTGTAGCTGGTGATGGCGATGATAGCTTTACGAGGAAGTGACATAGTTAGAGAAACAAGGATAAAAGACGGTGATCGCTTTTACGATGGGTTTTTCTGATAAATGCTCGCCATCGGAAATTGAATCTGCATGACGCAGGCGTTTCGATATGTGCAGCAAGCGTGCATTTTAACCCAAAGACTACCGATCCAAATTCTACTACTTTCATATGGTACCTACTCACTCTAACAAAAATTTTCTACTGTCCTTGGAAGTTCGCCAGCAGGGCGGGTCCACCGACGACGACGCCATTCATTATAAAATTGTTATTTGCATAAAGCAGGTTTTGATATTTGATTATTTTTTAATGACAAATGAAAGTATAATACAAGGAGATTTAAAATTCCATGGAAACGGATGCTTCGGCTGTAAGGAAAATGGGAGTCAGTCGACAAAATGTGGTAATCGGCTTGAACCGTACTTAGTCTTACCTCGCTTGCGCTCTAGCGCTTCTTTCAACAGGCCATCGACAAATAGCTCAAAGGTTCCAATATATTCCTTAAGCGACGTTTTATCGTAATCTAAAGGCATTGTTAGATGCTTCATGCAAAGCCTAAGGTATCAATTCGCACACTTACCAGCCATTCGCTTGTCAGTCTCCTTGGTATTGGCAGCATTGTAGCTCTCCAATTCTTTGGTCAGAGTTTGCAACGTGGGGACCGAGAATGGATCGAATTGGTCACAGGTGTCGGGATTGATGGGTACGCACACTCGTTCTGCGAGCAAGACTTAGTGCTGGATTTAAAAAGTTATGGTTACATGCACTAGCCTATACTTACGAGTTTTGGGATGTACGCAAAATGGACTTTTCAGCAAATGGTTGATGTTAGTGGATACTTTATCGTCCAATCGCGGATAAGTATATTGGAAAATGATGTCCCGAGGTATCAAATTCAATTTGTCACCCTAAATAAGAAAAGGGATTAGCGCTAAAGTGTACGCCATTGTAGTGTTGGAAACTGCTTTCATACCGTCTTTCTTTTGGCATATTCGTTCTTTTCCAATTCAGTTCTGAGGTCATCCCATCGACTTTTACCCGATGCATCGGTGCCTTCCCAACGCTCAGCAAGTTTGGCTTGGACAGCTGGAAGTGGATTACATCAGTGATTCTGTCTTCAATTGCACTGCTTGGTATACCAAACACTTACCCTGGTCAGGAATGATATTTAAAATCTTTTTCCAACTCTTTTCGTCGTTAAATACGCCTTGATCCTTAACTACCAGTGGTAAAAAGTATTGTCTGAGAATATCCAGTGATCGCCTGTACATAGTAAATTGATTCATAATCAGCTGACTGGACAGAACAGGTAAACCGCCAACCATGGCCAAGTATGACGAGAAAAAAGCTTACGTCAATGATGGGTGAAGTGTAGCAGGTAGCTTAACCTTCCGTGACATCTCAGCACCTCCCTAAACAAAAAAAGTCAGCCATTTGAGCAGTAAATGACTATAGATCAACTCTGAAGTGACTAAACCAACCTTGACAACTTCCAGGTACGATACAATAGCGCTACGAGCCTCATTGTTCAATTTCCGAGCTCTTTCATCGCATACCCAACAATGGACACCTCTTCGTCCAGAGTACACCCATAGAATATGCTTGAAGCCGAAATCCTCTATTGTTGAAAAAGATAAGTTCACAAATGATACCTGTCAAGACTTTAAAGGTACATAGCTCTTCCTATGCATGTAAACGTACCTTTCAAAGCTGCGTGAATCACTTTGATAGCAACCGTCATGAATCCCCAGCATTTGTGACATATATCACCACCACTAAGAAGAAAAAACGTAATGTTTAGATGAAAGTCTGAAATGTAAGCATATATTTTGGTCAGCTCCCTTACCTGCAGCAAGTGCGTATCTCATCGTAGTCGGTCATATCAATATCAAACACCAGTTCTTTTTCAACAGGTTGAAATGCTTTAGGGTTGATGGTCTTTTTGTCTTTTGGTTTCGCAGTGTAAATAGCACCAATATCTATTTTGACAGGTTGTAGTCGTTCAATTTCGTTTCGAAGTTCTTCAGCGTCCGAGAATGAATTGTATCTCAAATAGGTGTCTGACGCCAAGGTAAAACTGAACTCTCTTTGGACAAAGTTCTTGTTAGGAGTGGTATCATAGTTAAGCCAATTGAAGTAAGTCTTGTAAGGAAAAAAGCGGTTGTAAAACGTTCGTAGGAGGATCACCGGGTCATTTTCCATAGCCTGCATTCTGTAGATCGTTCAGTGGTTGCAACAGAGAAGAAGGGAGGATCTTTTTAACAGCACTTACGAAGTCAATTTGGAGTTGAAATTAGATGCTGCCATAGGAAAACTTTTGGTTTTGAATCTGTCTGGCGTCGCTTGGTTGAGATGGACTTTGGACATGTCTCGATCAACCTCAGTCATGTCATCGTCCGAAAAAAAGTTCTGCTCAGCGGCATCCATGGCCATGATATCACTGATTTCGTCGTGAGCTAAGAGAAAAGTGCGTAAGACATTGGATTGCAAGTGATCGCTGCTTGGCTTGGGTCTTTTAGAGCATTACCTTGCACGTCTAACATTGCTGATTATTTTGTGTTTGCAAACCAACAAGTCGCGTCGCGTCTGTCGACTTTCAGGCGCGAATGGAAAAAACAGTCGGTGGCTGAAATTTTGGGCACACTTTTTAAAAAAAAGAAAAAAGTTTCAGCCATTGAGAAATAAAACATTGCTCGGACGGTAAGCCAAGCGGAAAAATCTCAAAGTAACGGTATTTTATGGTCTCATGAATCTAATGTTGCTTCTTTTATGAGAGCATGCTTTCATTTTTCATCACGAACTCTAGATAAGCGGTGGTACCGTAACTCAAAACGACGACATGTGACTTAAAGTTCCCGTGTCTTTCGCACCGAGCTAAATATTCGCTGAGGTCAGCTCTTTCCTATTTGTAAAACGGTTGCTTTATGGTAGAAACCGATAGAAAAATAGATGACAGCGGCAGGTACAAGCCGCATGGGATGCACGCATGGAATGGGACGCAACAGGCACAGAACGCTACGGCTTCCGAAACAGAAACCACGCCTTTGCTGTCTAAGGCAGCAGCCGCAAACCACGCTGGATTTCCTGATTATTCTGCTTTTTTCAAAGCAGTTGAAGTAAAAGTGAAGATTTTTTCCAAGTTTATATCGATTATATTAGCTGTTTCATGGGTGGTTTGGTACATCACGACTATTATCTCCATGTTTCGTCGTCAAGGTAATTCTGCAAACAGTATGCAAGCTTATTCCGATCAGTAGACAAAGTTTTTCTCACACATTCCCTCAGACCTTACAATGGATATTGCCAAAAACATTATCCTTGATACACCCAATAGCTTTAAGCTGCGCGAATACCTTGTCAACTACACCTCGGTAGCCCATGTTGCTGGAACAGAATCGGATCGCTTACAAGCCGAGTGGACTCGCGATAAGCTTGTTGAGTTCGGTATTAAGGATGTAAAGATCGAGACATACTGGCCGCTTCTCAACTATCCGAAAAGTCATCGAGTGGCTATCGTGTCTGGCCCAGAGCACTTGCACTATGAAGCTAAACTTCGGGAAGACGTTGCTCCCGGGGATGATACCAGCAAGCGACAGGACGATGTTCCAACCTTTCATGGTACGATGGTATGTTCGGTCTGTCAATATAGCTGATATTGCTGCTCATATACGTTATTATCATCCGTAGGTTATAGCAAGGGAGGCAATGTCACTGCTCCGATCATTTATGTAAATTATGGTCGTATTGAAGACTTCAGACTGTTGGCGTCACGAGGCGTTCAGATGAATGGAACCATTGCCTTGGTGCGATACGGAGAGAATTTCCGTGGACTAAAGGTTACTGCAGCAGAACAATTTGGATGTGTAGGAGTTTTGATCTACTCTGATCCTATCGATGACGGCCCTGTGTCCAAGCCCGGTGTTGAAAATCCTGCAAAACCGTATCCTGAAGGACCATGGTATGTGCCATATTTAGCATGAGATAATCATTAGTCAATATCTAAAGGTATAATGTAGGAGGGCTCGATCGTCTGTTCAACGTGGATCGGTTCAGCCATTTTCCCTTATGGCAGGAGATCCTCTGACTCCTGGATATGCTGCCAAGGAAAACGTTACTCGACTTGCCATAAATGAAACGATCGGTATCGCAAAGATACCATCTATGCCGATTTCTTGGGAGGATGCGGTACCACTTTTTAAAGCGCTCATTGGGCATGGACGAGTTATTGAAAGCTGGAAAGGCGGGTTGGACAATGCAATGTACTTTTATGGTCCTTCCGTGGCCGAAGTAAACCTAGTCAACGAGATTGAAAACAAGATCACTCCAATCTGGAATGTCATTGGAAGGATCCAAGGTCATGAGGAAGGTAGCAAAGCTATTGTGCTCGGTAAGCAGGAGTTCGTACGGGGAAGACTGTCAATCATGACATGAATTACTGGCTAATCTTACAATAGGCAACCATCGTGATGCATGGGTGTACGGCGCGATCGATCCTTCCTCTGGTTCAGCAATTATGGTAAGATATACGCGATCAGTCCAACGGCTTTACCCCATAGAATTAGCATCTAATTCAATTTACATAGCTTGAGCTGGCAAGAACATTTGGCATTTTGTTAAAGCACGGATGGAAGCCAAGGCGAACCATCATCTTTGCCTCCTGGGATGCCGAAGAATACGGCATGGTTGGTTCAACAGAATGGGTAGAGGATCACAAAGAATGGCTCGATAACGGAGCTATCTGTTACCTGAATGTAGACATGGCAGTTTCTGGCCCACATTTTGCAGCCACAGGCTCACCATCAATGAACCAACTATTGTATGAGATCACAAAGCAAGTTCCTGATCCCAAAACTCATATGTCCATTTACGATACCTGGCTCAAAGATTCTGGAGACCGTGTGAATGAACCCTTTGTCGGCACCCTTGGCTCTGGCTCTGATTATGTTGCCTTTATCGATCATGTTGGCATTGCTTCCGTGGATATAAGATTCACAGGTGAATTTGGTGTATACCATTCAAATTACGACAGGTAAAGTAAAGCTTCATGAGTAGCCTTCTTTTTGCGATAGCTGATGGCTCCCGTTCCGTTCTAGTTTATATTGGATGGACCATTTCGGCGACCCGACCTATCAGTACCATGTCGCACTCACACAAATTTGGGGCTTGATGGCATTTCACCTAGCTAACGACCGGTTACTGAAGATGACTGCCACACCATACGCTGCATTCATCGCTGAACAATTCCGTTCACTCAAGAGTCTATCCCCTTTGCGAGATTTCTCGAATTTGGAGTCGGCTATTAGGAACTTCATTGACGCTGCCGACATTCTAGATGCCCAAGTACTTTTATTAAAGAACGGCAGCGGAAATACATCCATCGGCGACGTTAACTCTAGGCTTAGCTTCTTCGAACGCCGGTTCATTGACCCTGAAGGTATCCAAGGTCGTGACTGGTTCAAGCATGTTATCATAGGTTAGTTGGCGCGATACATAGCTCTCATGGTGTCTTTCATCTCATTTTGTTTCCATTTACAGCGCCGGGGTTGTGGACCGGGTACGCGGCTCAAACGTTCCCGGCCATTGTCGAGGCCATCGAGAACGGGAACGAAACTGCGATTATGCATACAATGAACAGAGCAGCTTTGCACATTGAAAAAGCAGCCAAGTTCGTAGCAGGTCGACGATCTTTTCACTAGCGAGGCTGGTAGATGGACAGTATCAACATTTATTGTATGTGTTTTGCCAATTCTAGAATCTTTTTCACTTTTTTGAATTGTAAATGCGATCCCGTTAATATTGAATGAAACCAGCATATTGCAGTGATAAGAAAAAAAGGCGGGTGGAGAGAAAGTGGAGGGGAATATTGATCGATCTATTTCTTCTTGGCGGGGGCAGTGACGTTGAACTAAAGGGAAGAACATCATTAGCTTAATACCTAGCGTGCCATACCACTATTTTCATCAATCTTTACCTTGAAGTAGATGATATCACCATCATCAACAACATATTCCTTGCCCTTTTGCATGTACTTGCCAGCAGCCTTGACAGCAGCATCAGTTCCTGCTTCCTTAAGGTCATCATACTTCATAACTTCAGCCATGATGAAACCACGCTCGAAATCAGTGCTAGAATAGGGAATAACAAGTTAGAGATGATGCGAAATGATATAGATGTTTCCACATACCAAGGTTGTTAGCACTTACTGAATGACACCAGCAGCTTGAGGAGCCTTGGTGTGCTTGCGAATAGTCCATGCTCGGACTTCATCAGGACCACCAGTGAAGTAGTAAACCAATTGCAAAGCGCTGTATCCAGCAACAATGATCTTGGGAAGCATGGAAGGAACACCAGCTTCCTTCAAGGTCTCTTCCTTCTCCTCAGGGCTCTGGAGAGACAACTATGAAGACAGATCTAGGTGAGTGTGCGATGTCGGATGGGCCGTAATCGATTAACACTTACTGCGTATTCGAAGGCGACAGAGAATGGAATCATCAAGTCACCAGGAGTATTCTCATCAATCCATGCCTTGATCTTGGGCAACCTGTAACAACAGCATGTTACATCGCTGTTTTCGAATAGACTCGTACCAATCTCTTTCATTAATTGCTTACCACTTGTTCTTCTTGCGACGGTAATCCTTCTCGCTCAAGTTGGCGAGATAGATGACAGGCTTGGCAGTGATAAGGTGCATAGTGTTGATGACATCAACTTCCTTGTTGGACCAAACACCGTGACGGACATCCTTCTTGTCCTCGGCAACCCACTTGTAGACCTTGTTGATGATTTCCTATAACCCAACACCATGAGTGAGTGACATGAACATGTTCAATGAAAGAAAAACAAGTAGCCATTCTCACATATTCTTCCTTCTTGGCCTTGTCAGCGGCATTACCACCGTTTCCGAGACGCTTGACATCTCTCTCTCGCTCAGCAACCTGCTTTTGCAAGAACTCCTCATCCTTCAAACGAAGTTCTTCACGAATGATCTCGACGTCACGAAGGGGATCAAGTTCACCTTCAACGTGGATGACATCGGGCTCATCGAAAGCACGAATGACGTGGTAGATGGCATCAACAGCCTTGACATGGGACAAGAAAGCATTACCCAAACCAGCACCGGAAGCAGCTCCCTTGACCAAACCAGCAATATCGATGACGGTCAACTGCAAGAGGATATAGGTTTAGATCAAGTGATGGCAACAATATGGGTAGTAATGACGATCACTCACGTAAGCAGGGATCTCCTTGGCAGGCTTGTAGTGCTTGCAAAGCCAATCGAAACGAGCATCGGGAACAGCAACTCGAGATTCCTCGGGATCTAAAGGTTTGGATGAATTAGCACAAGGGTGCAAGGGCGATGACGTTCATGATGAAACTATACACACCAATGGTACAGAAAGGATAGTTCTCAGCAGCGGCGGCAGAGTTGGTGATGGCGTTGAAGAAGGTGGATTTACCGACGTTGGGAAGACCAACGACACCAATCTTAAGATTGTTGGAGGGACGACCCAAAAGAATCTTTTCTTCCTTAACTGCTTTCTTTGGTGGCATGTTTCTGAAATAGTAGGGCTGTTAACAATTGCTGCATTCCTTTTTGAACCATGCATTTAGGACACGCACCAGCTGTGAATGATTGAGAGACTGTTTCTACGGGTCGCTAGTGCCTTTCATTTTTTAAACCAGTCTGTTTTTTTTTTCAAAGTCACGTTCGAGAAAGGTAGAGCGTTGAACAGCCAATGAAAGCCTTAGCACGGGACCTGGACTTTTTTTTGAAGCCTGCACAGAGAAAACAAAAAATAGATTCCAGGGCCATCCTAACCACCTCTACACAATGCTCTTTAAGCACATTAATCAGGTCCAAGTGGCCATGTCACCATTCAACGTGTCATCACGATCAGCAAGGTACGAAATTGGCTTTGCAGCTAGCTACGTTTTCCTGCACCTGTTCTAAACCCTCCATTCTTTCTTGCACAGACTCTTCTTGAATCGAGTGCAAACTGATGCAGCAAGGAAAGCCAGCCCAGGGCTTAAAATCAATACACAAGTGCTTTCGGATCCAGCAGCTAAGTCAGTGATTGACATTGCATATCGTAAGTAGAAAATGCGTATGAGTATCAAATGATCATCGGAAAAGCTGACAGTAGCATTTTTAGGCGACGGGAAAAAGCTAAGCTTCCAAGCGGATGAATACAACATTGATCACATTATGAACATGGTGAATAAGCATGCGAAAAAGCTGGAGGAAATCGAGCAAGCTAACGCATAGAAGAACGAAACAACAACGAAGAAAATGTAAATATTCTACAAGTGTATGTTACTGCAGTAGTGAAAAGAAAAAAATTTAGCAACATACACAAAAAAAAAGAGAAAAATATAGAGAAATAGTTGGCGATAAGCGAGAATGGCCAATTGGTATCATCCTTCATGCAACTTCAGCCAGCTTTTCCAGAAGAGCCTTTTCTAATATGAATTTGCCTTCTTTGTATTTCTGACTTTCTTCAACCGCTTTTACCTGTGTGAGAGAGAGAGATATCAGTGAGTAAAGGCCACTGGTGTAGACTGCGGCATAAACAAAAACCTACATAGGTCCAGCCGACAATGGTTTTACATTTGGAGCATGCGATGTCTCGGACAGTATGTAATCCTGTAATCATGTTTCTCTCTTCCGATTCACCATGGTCGACATTGACTCTGAAAGCGAAAAAAGGTTACTTCAAGAAACGGGCTATGTTTTCACACAGGCGTTTAGTGAAAGCCAAATTTACACATATTTTATCAAGTACGCTTGGCCATGTTGCCCTTGAAATTGCTGAGTCATAAGGACAGTAAGCAAACGACCAGTTTAGAACAAGCAACCAACATGCACGTACTCGAGATATAATAGCATCGGTGGATGAAAGATGAGTTTTGCATTTTTTGCAACAGAATATGCCAGTCCCGTTGAGATAAGTTCGGTACTTTAGTCCCATGGAACAGAGAAGGATGGGCAGGCCAGAGGGGAGAAAGTAAGAAGGTATGGAGAAGGAAGAGAGAAGAAATATATAAACCGGTATAATGAGTGTCAAGTGATCCCAATGCAAAGGCAGAGCGAGCAGAGCAGAGCAGCAGAGCAACCAGCCAGCGGGACGTCATCCAAAAGCCGACAGACAGTATTTTTCTGCTCCCCCCCCCTTTTTTTTTTTTTTCTTTTCTTTCTTTCTTTGCATTCTTAGCAGGCTTGGCTTGGCTGCGACATTGGGATTTTATGTCGGACGACTCCTCTTTACCATCTTCTGGAAGAGGCTATTCGTTGACAAGGTAAACCATCCATTTTCTGGGCATTTTTTATTCGGCAAAAAAATTTGTCAGACCTACGCGTTGGAGGGAAAGACAAAGAAGCGAAAGGCCATTTAAGAAGCTATTTTTATGAACGTTGATATTGGCTGAACATATTTATATTTTTTCATGTCGCAAAATCCCCTTCAAATGAATGCCATTACTCATTTTTGAACATGTCTTTTTCCATTTAGAATGCTAGAAACAGCAGCTGAGGAAGGTGGGAATGGCGCAAAACCTAAAGGAATTTTCGCGTCTTCAGCTCACAAAAGTTCGGCTTTGCAATTTTTGAAACGATCGGTCGAGAATGCCAAATCAGCAAAGTCGAATGTACCGGTATACCCTTCTACTATATCATATGAGGACGAAGAAACTCCGTTGGATGACCCCGATACTAGTTCGACTGCTCGAAGACCTCGAGCAGATACTATGCCATCGCTATCCACCGAGTTTCCTTATACCGACCGTCAGCTTCCATACCTTTCATTGTCATTGTTACCCTCATCGACGCCAGCATCTGTTCCACCGAGAAATCGATCTGGCTCAGCTACGTTACCCCCTCCTGAGTCGTCTCAGGCTTTTCACTCGGGCATTTTTAGTTCCCCTTCATGGATTTCTCAAAATCAATATGTGACGCCTCCTACCCCTACTACCGATCAAATGATGAAGGAAGAATGTGCTGCCGATACCATTGCTAGCACCATGGCATCTCTCGGTTTGGATGATGAAAGACGGAGAGCGTCGTCGTTGCATCGATCCGGATCTTCGCCTGCCTTGAGAAACCAGCCACAGACAACCATGCATCATCATCCCTTGTTTCCTCCTGTTTCTGTGGAACCATCGGTTCATTCATCTACCAATTTGACAACCTCGCACCATCACCGTTCTATTTCTGGTTCATCTAATCAGTCCCTGACAGATTCCGATGCGTTTTACCTGAAGTCTGCCTCGTCTTCCTTGAGGACTTCAGCTGTACCGCAATATCTCACTCAACCAGGTGGAAGTCGCCCTAGAGCCATCAGTTTAGGCATGGCTGAATCAACTTCATTTCAGCAAGATGAAAATAACTTGGCACCTTCGTTATCTCCGTCACACCGCTATCACCGACATCCGGTGTGGCAAGCAGAATCGTCACGTATGCAAACTCGTCGTCAACATGGATTGAGAAATTCTTGCAGCAACTTGGATTTGCAGAACATGATGGGAGAATCTTCTTCATTTTCCAACTTTGCATCTTCTCCTAATCTAACTGAGCAGAACATCATGTACGATGAATGGGATACCGTAAGTTTTGGATCTGCCCTTAGCTTTGGGGTGCATTATCTACCACCACCTTTCTAACTCCTCTCTCTCTCTCAACCCTCTCCTCTTTTTTCACAATGACGTATATAGCATGTTTCCTCCGATCATGCCCAGTCTCTTTCCACATCACCTTCAAGCTCGCAAGCGCAGCAGCCAACTCGATCCTTATGGCTAGGAAACATTGATTCCTCCTTGACAGTGAATGATCTGACTCACTTATTTGGCATGTATGGCCCTATTGAGAGTGCACGTGTCTTGTTAGAAAAGGAATGTGCCTTTGTCAATTTTTTGCGACTGGAGGATGCATTGGCCGCCAAGGACGACCTTGTCAATAAGCTGAATTGTCGTATAGCCGGCCATACTGTCAAAGTAGGATTTGGAAAACCTGAGGCCATTGCTCAAATTGGTTGTAACGAACTTGGTGCCAACTCTCAAGGCCCTACTCGGGCTCTATGTAAGTGAAAAGTTACAATGATGTGAAATTTTTTTCACCTTGACAAGCGTTCGACGACTGACCGTAATTTATATGACCATTAGGGATCGGCAACTTGCCCAATGGTACATCTTCGGGTGCTTTAATGGCTGCCTTCGCCCCCTTTGGTAACATTGAATCAGCTCGAGTGCTTACCCATAAGAATTGCGGTTTTGTCAACTTTGAACAACAAGAGGATGCTATGCTTGCCAAGAAATCTCTTCAAAACAAGGATATTCCTGGTCTCGGTCCAGCTGCTCGCATTGGCTATGCCAAAGTTCCTGGCAACTCGACCACCTCTGCCATCGACATTGACGCCAATTCCAACCCTAGTAGAACACCACACTCATCGTTCACCTCGCACTCAGGACCATCCTCTTTACCACAAGCCACGTCGTCTATGGATGCCTACCAAACTCGCATGATGATGATGCTTATGGCTGAAATGGCGGGCGGAAATCCTTCCAACTTGGCGCAAGCCACTATGCTGGAACGACAATACATCATGAATGAGTTTGGCGATGAACCCAGTGATGGACCCCAATTTGACAGTAAGTGGTTGCAGCGGCGCCATTTGATATGATGATTTTGCTTCTGACTTTTTATTTGTGTAGCCGCCCCAACTCCTGTCACCTATTACCCAACTATTCCCACCGTCGTGGAATCAGGTGCAGGGCGCAAAATTGACCCAGTGCGCCTTCGCGACTTCCGTAAGCGACTTGATGGTGGTAATGTTACGTTCAAGGAGGTCGAAGACATTGCAGCGGATTGCATGGATGATATTGTGGATCTTTGCAGTGGTAAGCGGATGGTTTCTTGCAAAAAAAAAAAAAAAAAGGCTGGTATTGAATGTAACGAGTCGAGCAACTGACATTAAATTCATTGCATTGTGGTTATCTGTCTATATTAGATTATCTTGGCAATACCGTGGTCCAAAGACTCTTTGAGTATTGCTGCGATACCACCAAAACGGCCATGCTAGAGCAAATTGCGCCGTACCTTGGATCAGTTGGTATACATAAAAATGGCACTTGGGCGGCTCAAAAGATCGTGGAAACCTCAAGGACACCGGGTCAGGTATGATTGAATTTCGCACTCAGGCCGTTATCACGCTAGTACCTTCTCCTCATCCTACTTGTTTTTTCGCAGATCCATCTTATATGCTTCCATTTGAGACCCTATATTCCTGCTCTACTACTAGATCAATTCGGCAACTATGTTGTGCAATGCTGTCTAGGACTTGGACCTGATTTGAATCAGTTCATTTTTGACGCTGTCGTTGAAAAATGCTGGGAGATAGCTCAAGGTCGTTTTGGTGCTAGAGCTATGCGTGCTACATTAGAAAGCCCGCATGTCACCAAAAGGCAACAGGTAAATAAGTCACGGATGACTGCATGTACGGTCGGTCCAAAAAACTCATGTCTTCTCTCCTATAGAAATACGTTGCATCTGCCATCGTTCAGAACACCATCCTGCTGGCTACCAATACCAACGGAGCGTTATTGTTGACTTGGTTATTGGACACTTCGGGACTGAAGGACCGTTATAGCATTCTGGTGCCTAGAGTCATACCACACCTCGCCCATCTTTGTACGCACAAATTGGCGTCATTGACAGTGTTGAAGCTGATTAACCAAAGGCTGGAACCAAAAGCAAGGGACGAAATCATTCAACACTTGTTCTTTTCCGACAGTGACAATGTCATTGACGAAGTGCTTTTGGATCAAGTTCATGGTGTCGCGCTTGTTCAAAAAATCCTTTCCACCTCGTACATTGAGCTGCACGAACGTCAGCACATCGCTGAAAGGTCTAAGCAAACGTTGTCCAAGCTCAAAGTTCAACATGTACAAGGATACAAGCGACTGGTAGAGGAGATCAACATGGTCATGGGAGATTCGACTGGAGCCGGGTTTGCTGGAGTTCCTGGTTTTGCGGCTCCTTTTGCTCTTACTCCGGAATTTGCCGCTGCACTGCAGGCCAAGTACCTTGCTGCTCAACAAAATTCTGAAAATCGATTCAGCGTACCTGAGCAAGTGGAATCAAGTAGCCAGTATCCCAACCTGGATACCAATATGCTGAAAATGATGATGACCAATATCTTCCAGCAAGCCGGTTACCTTGGAGGAGGTTCATCCATGCCATCTAGTGATACTGAACAAGATAAGGTAGCCGAGGACAAGGACACGTCAAACTAAAGTACTCTTGGCTTTGTATGATGGCAACAACGTAATTGCAAATCTACACACACGCCCGCCCCACTTCGCTCTTATATATTCACCATTTGAAAAAAAAAAACCCCCCCCCCACACACACACAGGCTTTTTGTATTCCATTCTTTCTGTTCAAACCTGTGAGATGCATATACATTCTCAAAACACACACACACACATCAAGCAACCCCCAATTTCTCTCTTTTTTCTTT
Organism: Umbelopsis ramanniana AG; assembly: GCF_025399195.1. NCBI lineage: Eukaryota > Fungi > Mucoromycota > Umbelopsidomycetes > Umbelopsidales > Umbelopsidaceae > Umbelopsis > Umbelopsis ramanniana. Next base: position 19,275 of record NW_026252113.1, read on the forward strand.
ATACCAAGGCATGATCTTTTCTTTCTTTCACCTGAGAAAGTGAAGCATTTTTTCAATTGTTTGCTCGTTCTTTTTTTTTCGTTGTTTACTTAGACGTACCTTGTCGCTTTTGTTCTTGTAGGAGGATTTTTCTTTTTCCATGTAGATGTTGACTCATTTTGTGCAAATCTGTTTCGCGGTTTCTGGATAATCCAGCAACCGTTTTCTGTTGCTTTGCTTTACTTCATTTTCAACTTTGGGCATTACTTTTCTGACTGAAAGGCGCATTAGACCTAGTCGTCAATACAAAAATAAAATCAGACACCCCTCGTGGTCATTCAAGTCAAGGGGTTTATTTCTAAGTAACACATCATGGCCACCGCCATCTTTTGTACAGACCAAACAAAGTGTTGGGTGGTGTTTCTCATTGCAAAGAGCATGAACGATGAGCAATAATTAAAAAAAAAAAACAGGGAGGGTGTGGTGGTGGTTCTCTAATACTCGACAACGCAGAGTTTAACCCATGACATATTAGAGAGGAAAAAAGAAGATATGGAAAAACGGCAGGGATGGGGTTGGAGGGACGCGAATGTATCTTACACAGGTTGGCAAGGCAAACCAAGAAGGTGGTATCATGCGAGAAACTTTGGAAAGAGGGTATCGTAGCGGATTCCTTCAACAAGTTTACCATGCAGCCCTCAACCTTGCTTCGACCGAATTGCGATGAGACCTAAGGAAACCGATGGAATCAGTGATATGGTGGATGGGGGATGCCAGTGTTTAAAGACTCTCACCTGTTTCGCAAATGCACTTCAAAGTTCTTCAGTGTTTCATTAGGTCCAATCGTGTACAACTTATTGGGACAGTCATAGCAAAAGACTTTGTAGTCGCCGTTGTCTAACTGGACGATATCAAACACGTCATGAGGATTTCGAGTTTGTAATATCCGCTTCTTCGATGGCATCCAATCCAGCAAATGCTGCAAAATGCACACACAAACATTTGGTTAATACCATGATAGCTTCCATTGTTCAGTGATATCCTGTTTACCTTGGCAATGGTGGCTCCTTCAGGCAACTCAGCCTCGGGTTTCGGGACATTGTGTGGCACAGGTGTAGGATATAGACTGGTAGAGTCCATGTTGGAGGTAGCGTAAGCGCTGGGTCCATTGATGTCGTGTCCATGACCATCTCGTATTGAATCTCTCATGCCCGACGTTTGGTATGGATTGCCACTGTTGACTGAGTAACGCCCTACAGAGTATGAGCCAAGACCATCGTTCATTTGGATACCGTTTTCCAATTGAGCATTAGTAGGCACAGGACTGAGAGAATCGCGATAACCTGACATGCGAGCCTCGGCAGCAATGTTCATACGAGCCTTGATGGCGCTCTTTCGTCCATACCAGCTGCTTTCTCCGCCTCGTCCATTCTCTGCGCCAGCTCCTAAACCACCCTCTTCATTGGCATCGGTCATTTGTGGTATAGCCACGCCAGTGCGATGTGTTCGTAGTGATTCCCGTTCAGGCAGGTTAATACCGCGACGGCTACTTCGGTTTTGCCTCCTCTTCCGTCTAAATCATGCAAGGAGGAGTTAGCAGCGTACATGGCGGATATTCGCTCTGCTGTCACAGCGAGTGCCATAATTCACGTCTGCTACTTACCGGAATTCACGAAGTTTTTCACGCTCAATTCTGTCAAGTTCAAGGTCGCTAATTTCCAAAAGCACAGGGGTGAATTTTTCTGCTATCAGGGGATCTCGGAGCAGACTTTTCAAATTAGGCAAAAGTTGATTTTTGACGCGTTCGCTTAAATAGTTTCCATCGTAGTCCTGGCCGATCAAGAGCGACTTGAAGTGTACATAGACTTGTTCTCGGATAGAATGTGAGATGGCCGATCTAAACGTCAATGATGCATTAGAGCCATGGTACGGTACAGGTTTGATAATGGCCTACTTACTTGAATTCTCCGCCTAGGCCGAGCTCGCTGACAAGCTTTTCAGCAAACAACTCGGGGCTGTCGCTTGAATTTTCAATGCTCCATTCAAATTGATCGACCAAAGATATGTTGCCGACCGTGATGTCCAACTGCAATAGTGTTTTCATAATTAGCATGTCACTTCAAACATGGTTGGTACGTGCTTGCTGACTAACCTTGATTATAATTCGTAGTTCCTCCTCGGTCGAAGTACTCGGAGCAGGTTCACTTGGTGTTGTCAGACTCTCACTTACAGCGGGTTCGGTCGCTTCTGCCATAACTTGATCGTTATCTGTGGTGACACCATTAGGTTGCTCAACCACATCGGCGGCCTTATTTTCTTCTGGTTCCTTGATATGAGAGTTTGGGGAATATAAATGATACTCTTCCAACTGCTCTCGAATGGACGCGACAATGGCATCAACAAATTGCGCAGGCGGTAAATGGAGGTCTTCACAAAGTATATCAGCAAATCGTTCGGGTGTCAGCAGTTTCTCTGATGGGAAGGAGGGAAGTTTAGAGGAGGGTTGGACAAGTGGCGATATGGGATAGGCACATTACAGGGTAAGCAAATAGTACATACCATTCAAATTCCAAGTGAACGTATCACGTAGCTGATATCCATTAGACTCCATGTCTATTCGAACAGGTACGAGGACATCTTCTTGATCCGCTTGAGCAGAAATTGCGCGCATATTTCTACATACAATTGGGTCAAAAACACGGCGACGAACGAGAAAAGAACGTCCACTCCAGTACTTACACTGTATAATTTGTCATTCTCCGTTGTTTTCTTTTCTCTCGAGGATAGAGAATTGAATTTTGTACGGGGAACTTGCTATTGCCATAGCCTTTGTAGCCAGGTCCGAAAACGTTCAACCCCTGGTGTCTAGCCTTCTTTTCCATGGAAGCAGCTTCTAACTGAGCTTTCTTTGAATGAGCTAGCTGCATGTGTCGTCTATGTTGCACTTCTAATGACCTTTGATACACTTTATCACGGTGCAAATATTGTTGTAAGTTTTTCTCTTGAAGTTCACTGTTGACATTGGTGACAGGTAACTTTTTGTACGGATCAGGTCGCGTAGCAAGAGGTCCTTGAAAAGGTTTGTTAAATACTGTTTTGTCTGAATTGCCTTGAGCAGCACGTTGTTGTTCGGATTGTGGTGGAGTATTGATAGCAGGATCGGATGAAGGCATGACGTCTGGAAACTGCGGTGGAATATGTCCAGCGGCTGTCAATGGGATGAGAAACAGGAAGAACCGTGATTAGAAGTGAGTTGTATATTGCTGTTATTAAAGAAATGGGCATTTACCTCTCTGCTGGAATTGCATTGCCATGGTTGGGTCCATATTATTTTGCAAGGTACAGGGCTGGATGCGTGGATGAACGGAGAGCAAATGTTCACGAGAGAGTCGGATTGAAGTGGGCTTTTGATATTTCAAGTATGTACAAAGGGACCAACGTGTCGAACCTTTAACGTACGTGAAAAAGGGCCAATAGACCTTTTGAAATGCAAAACAGTAGGGCCAAAGCTGGATTTTTGAAAAGCAAAAGCAAATTCGCCAAACCAAGCGATTGAGTCACGTGAACACGGTCGAGACTGCTAAACGGCCGGCCATTGAAATTTTTTGGGTGATTGAAGGCACAAATTTTTCCAATCGTATTACTGATCACCACTGTTCTTTAGTAAAGAAATGGACTATAATCCAGTAGTAACCGAGCAATTGATGTAAGTAGGCAACTCTAGGCTTTGTCAATTATGAAATAGTCCTAACGTTACTTGTTTGCATTTTTAGTTTGGTACATATACTTTGCTTTGCCACCTGCCAGTTTGTTCCCGTTGTTTCTAACCTCTCGTTCTTACTAATCCTCTACAGTGCCCAGGATGTGGTGCTCCCACTCCTCCCAATGCCGCCAACATGTGTGTCAACTGTATTCGCAATGAAGTCGACATCACTGAAGGCATTCCTAAGCAAGTCACACTTCACTTTTGCCGAAACTGTGAACGTTACTTGCAACCTCCTCAAATTTGGGTCAAGGCCGAGCTTGAATCAAGAGAATTGTTGGCTCTATGCTTGAAGAAACTAAAGGGTCTCGGTAAAGTTAGATTGGTCGATGCCGGTTTCATATGGACAGAACCACACAGTCGAAGAGTCCGAGTGAAATTGACAATTCAAAAGGAGGTAAGTCAGATGTCAGCTTGGAGGGAACTGGATCAAACAAATGGAAAGCCTAACAAAAGTGGCCATTTTATTAGGTTTTTGCAAACACCATTTTGCAGCAAATTTTCGAAGTAGAGTATGTTGTGTCTTATCAACAGTGCGAGGAATGTACCCGGTTAGCTGCCCAGAACACATGGAAGGCTATTGTACAAGTTCGTCAAAAGGTTGAGCACAAGCGAACCTTCTTATACCTCGAGCAACTTATTTTAAAGCACAACGCATACAAGGACACCACCAATATCAAGGAAGTTCGTGATGGTATTGATTTCTACTACGGTCAACGTGGTCATGCTGTAAAGATGTTGGAATTCCTTTCTGCCGTCGTGCCAATCAAGTACAAAACAAGTGAACAGCTTATCTCTACTGATATTCACAGTGGCTCAAGCAATTACAAATTCACATATTCAGGTATGTAGGAGATCCATTGAGCACCAAAAGTATTTCGATTTGAAATTTACACTGTTTTCTCTAGTTGAACTTTCTCCTGTGTGTAAAGACGATATTGTCTGCTTGCCACGGAAACTTGCACATAGTCTTGGAAATATAACACAATTAGTCATTGTTACTCGAGTTGGAAACTCTCTACACGTCTTGGATCCCAACAGTTTGCAAACCGCCGATATATCATCCAATGTCTACTGGAGAGTACCATTTACAAGCTTAGCGTCCATGAAGAACATGATAGAGTACTATGTCTTGGATGTAGAGCCTCTTGGTCCTGTCCGTGGAAAGAATGTTTTGGCGGATGTTCATGTTGCTCGTATGTCTGACTTTGGACGCAACGATACAGCTTTCATTGCTAGATCTCATCTTGGTGGTCTTTTGAATCCCGGTGACTCTGTTATGGGATACGATCTTTCTCGCAGCAACTTTAACGATGACAACTTCAACGCTCTCAATCAAAACGAATTGACCGATGTCATCCTTGTCCGTAAGGCGTATCCCAACCGTCGCAAGAAGACCAAGCAAAGAAGCTGGAAGTTGCAGCAACTTGGCAAAGAAGAAGAGGAGATGCTTCCTCGTAAGCAAGACCAAGCTCGTATCGAGAATGATCTTGAATTGTTCATGCGTGATCTTGAAGAAGATCCAGAAATGCGTTCCACTATCAATATTTTCAAGAACCAAGTTGTGCAAGAGAACAAGGATATTAGCATGGATGATGAAGAGGAAGACTTCGAAGAGGAAGACTTCCCTGAAGTGTCTTTGGAGGAAATGTTGGATGAAATGAATCTCCAGGATGGAGAACCAGACGAAGAATTTGTAGACGAGGATGTCATGATGTAGATTTGATATTCCTTCACTGTAAATTACTTTTTGTCTTTTAATAATCTTGCATTTTGTTCCATCAATGAAAAATTATATAAACTGTTTGGTAAAATCATTTCACCATTTTGCACCATTCGTTGGGTATGAGAAAAAATGAAGCGCAATGAGAGACCTTGTTTTGATGGCTATGTAGATGTGTTTTAACAGATCCAGGTAGGTTTTGGTATAAGACGTGCTTGCGGGTGTAGTGCCAGCCAGCCATACTCATAGGAAGCCCTCTCAGAACATAGTGGGACCAATTGTCTCCCGAATGTAATGATCTTTTGGTTTATAAAGACCTCTCCTCCAAATCAACTACGGTAACGCTTGCATACAACGCAAGTTTATGGATAACAAATATACCACGATATAGGAAATACCAAATTACAGAGATGGCAGTTATTTTTATGGCCTTTGCATGATGGTCATTCTTTATGTGGTCTTTGCACTTAATTTTTAACTTGTATCTTTACACCGTTCTCTGAGCCTTTCAGCAGACCGAAACCGATAGCATCTTTTTCAGAATCAAACACTGAATAAAAAGCGTGGGTGAAGGTTGTACCCAGGACCCAGTCATGTTCAGAGCTGCCTCGACGAATTTTTGTATGGCAGCAATTTTGACCGGAATCCGTTACGCCTGTCCACACATCTGCAGGAAGCTCGACAGTAATAGAATCAAACTCGAGAATGAGGGGCGGAAGACTTTTCAATTTGCTGCACTTGACAGTATATGTACCGGTAGATTGCTGGTACACTGCTCCGAATTTTTCATGAAAGCAATCCGCTGCAAGTGGAATAAGAATGAATGTGTGGTTAATCTCATGAATAGTATCAGCCTTTCATTGTTCTCCAGAAGCTTACCTTGTGAAGGAGGCAGGGTAATGTAGGGGCTTGATGAACTGATGGAGGCAATGGCATATTTGTATTGATGTAGCCTTAACTTGTCACCAAACTCTGCCTTTTGAAGACAAATGTTCCATCCTTTAACTTCATTTTTTCTTGGTGACGATAGTGGTAAATAATGTATGTCCCCATCAATTTTCGTTTGATCAATTCCTCCTATAGTATAAAACGTTAGAATAAAACCACTGTGTCTTTTCCAGCAATTCATACTCTCGCTTCGACTCACCAAAAATGAGCTGACCTACAGGAGCTTGCTCATACAAGTGTTGTCCACGTTTGATAAAGCCCGTGGCTGCTGGATATTGTTGTTGTGGTGAAGGCGGATTGGGGATCACGTTGTTGTTTTGCGGCGCTGCTTGCTGAACTGGTGCAGGTGCTGCAGGTTGTGCAGGTTGCGCTGGTGCTGGTGCTGGTGCTGGTGCGGCTGGTAGCGGTGCGGCAGTAGTGGGCTGGACGACTGAATTTCCGGAGGTACCTCCTCCAGTAGTAATGTAGATGGAAAATTGAGGGCTGCTAATAAGACCTAGTTGGAAGGCTGCACTGAGGAAAGTTGAGGGTGCTCCATCTCGTTTCTGTAAGCCTTTGGTGGAAATTAGTATGATCAACTCGCTTAACGGAAGTCAACTCAATATACAATCAAAAATTACACCTACTTGAAGAAGCTGTTGTATGGTACTTTCCATTACCAAATTTGACGGCAGGACCGAGGCCAAAGTACCCATCTATTTGTTAGAAAGTGCGATTTAGTAAAGGTTTAAGGAGACAAAGTTGCAATATCAGGAGCAGTTTCTCCTTCGCAAGTGCGGTATTCAGCTTCTCTTACCAAATCCGTGATCAAAGCCATTCATACGATTGGCTACACCGAAATAGGAGTGTGGGATTTGAACGCCTGCAAATTCTACAGTATCCTTCCAAACCTTGGTATCGACGCATGCATCCCCGTAGGAAACACTATGACGAAGTCCCGTATATTCGATTGACCTGGATCGCCTTGTATAAAATGTGCATCGGTCGAGGCAATTTTCGGACTTGCACTTTTTGTAGAAAAAGCATGTTCTTGTTACTGATGAAAACCTGTCAAACAACAAAGGGGAAATTATACCTGACTTCCTCGTGCCCACGTATAACCTGAAGCTACAAAAAAAATGACGTTAATTATCTAGTTCATGCCATATTAAATTTAATAATTTATCTTACTAGTATCAAAAACGAGCTTCATTTTTTGCGGAGGGTTGCCAATGAACATTTCGCCTGCAAGCTGTACGTCGTTTGTCGTTAATGAGCTGCTTCATCAAATAAAACATATATTTTACTACATACTAATCCGTCATTGAGCTCTTCTCCATTTGCGGCATAGAATGGAGGTATTGTTCGCTTGTAAAGAGGGACGGTGATGTTTCTGGCGACAGCGGGTGAGATAATGAAATGAAGGGCAGTTGCTAGATAAATGATAGATCGCCACATTGTGGTTTTCGATTGGGTTGTCTAGCGTTTTCGCAAGAGGTATGCGCTATATGCTTAAATGAGAGGCAAGAGAAGATGAGATCAGATCAAGCCTTTGCCAAGGAATACTACTTTTTAATACTCTCAACATCGTAGGTGAGGAGATAGGGGGCTTGTTTCATTTTCAAGGAGATTCTTGAATCAAGCTTCAAGTGAGTCGTCAATGTTGTTCTTTTTACGTTTTTGCGATATTTCTTGAAGGGATCAATTTTTTCAGGAGCCAGGAAAAATATCCTACCATTACCCGAACGTCATAGTCGGATTACTAGAGCCCAATGCACACCCCACCCTTTGATTGGTATGCTACTAGTACAATAGAAAGACATTCAATGTGTAAGGAGAGTACATGGAACTATTTTTTTTACCCAGAAAAAGAACTTGAAATTATGATTGCCTTATAGGTGAATTATGAAAAATAGTTCATATGGTATCCGACAGCATGTAGTGCAAGTAATGTCATATACCAAAGATCAAGCGAGCGAAAGGACTGCCTGAATTACTTTTTTGAAGCAGGTCATTGTGACATGAGCCAATAGCCTTGTTTAAAGGAAGAACACATTTTAATTTTCATATTTTGGGATAATTTGTCATAAAATGGTGTTGACCCAAGAATAAAACCTCTTATCCATCCAGGCAGGGATGTGCTTAGATACCAACTGAAGGGAGGCAATTACAATTTCAACAAAATAGGTAGTCGGTTAAAGATTTTGGCTTGACTCTTCTTTTACAATTGCCTTTTAACAAATGGTACGTCTAACAACTTGAGTCGAGCAATTTGTGCTTGCTCCTTGGATGCTCAGGCCACGTGAGATCTTTTGGATATAATTTCTCCAGAACCCTTTCCTCATTATAAAGATCCAACCTCGATTCGTAGCAACCAATGTAAAGTATGGTGGTCCTTATTGACGGCATTAAATACGCTTGGTAGGTTCACATGACACTGGTATGCGGTGGATTCAGCCCTTTGATGCTTACCGACAATTTAGCCAGAGTTGTATTAAAGGCCACAGAGTGGCTCAATGTCAGCACAAGGAGCGGCCCTTACAGCCATTGCAACGCAAAGGACGGCCGATCAGCCAGTGCAATCATTGTCGCGGAAACCGATTGAAAAACAAATCGCACGTCAAATGCACCTGTGCTATATCTTCAGGTATATACGATGTCTACTCCGCCATGCTTCAAGCTTGCTTATACTGACTGACTCCTTTAACAGTACCTAATCCTATAAACGGTTGCATGTGCCATGTCATTGATCTATGCACTTGCGTCTCGTTTGACTTACAAGATACATCTATCTCGCCCACGTCGCCTAATTTAGCCAGAGACAGCAAAGTCGAAAAGTTAAGCCCAACACTCGCGCAACATCCAAACACCGATGATAGTGGACCACCGTCAGTGGTAGATCAAGATGTTTGGAACACTGTGATGGGCGACATTGATATCATATGCGATAACAGTTCTCGATTCCCAATGTAACGTCAGCTTCATTTGAAAACAATACATGACAAAAAAAATATAAAAAAAAATTGTACATTAGAAGAAAATCGGTTGAAGGAGACGGAAACGGGTAGTAGTAATAAGAAAGCTAATACAGATCGGTCTCCATGTAATCTACGCTGAATCCTCGGTCGTGCAATGTTTGGTTCTTGATTTTTTCCCGCTTCTGCTTTGATTCCAATTCCTCGCGCTGTGCAACGAGGATATCCTCAACTGGCACTTGTTGTAAGTTTGTGAAGTCTTCTCTTTCAGGATCCTATGAAAGTTGTCAAGTTTAGACGGCTATATTCACAGTACAGGAAACGACATCAAAATGGCCATCTTACGATTTCTCCCAAAAGAACAACGTTCTCTCCTCGAATTAAAAATATGCCACGAGGTATATCGCCGTAACAGTTACCCACATATATTCTTTCAATGGTATCTTGTAAAACCAAGTTTGCTGAAAAGAAGCATGAGTTTATGGTACAAGAAGTACATGGCGCAAAAAGTCCAATGTGGTAATCAATGCGTGAAAAATGGCATACCAAATTGGTCGAAAGATCGTAGAATGCCTATGAGTTTGCGGCCATCACGTAGAACCACCACTAGTTTTTCTAAAATTCGATCGGATTAGCAATGTAGTGGGGATGCAAAGACATACACTTGTAGCTGAATAACCTACTATCTACGCTATCTACAAGGCCCGTTGAGGTTGTGAAAAATGGGCCACTAGCTCCTGAATTCATTTGCGGTATATGGCTTGCTAGCTCTAGCTGAAAGATTGGCCCTTGAAGACGTTGAGGATGAAAAAGTCACGTGGACATGTAGGGAAAGGCGGGACTGCTAAAGTTTTAACCTCCCCTCTTTTTTTTTTTTTTTTCTTCTTGAGAAAGTTTGCTGTGCTCGATCAAGACAATCCACTGGTCGTAAATGCCGCAAAAAAGAGACAAAAAGTCGTCCAAGGGTACATTACAGTTGTCTTGCAATTATGTATGTTGAATTGTTACAGCCTACTCACATCACTATACAGGACGTTTGGACAAGTACTATTACTTGGCTAAGGAACAGGGTTATCGTGCTCGTTCTGCTTTCAAGCTGGTGCAATTGAACAAGAAATATGGATTCCTGGAGAAATCTCGAGTGCTTATCGATCTTTGTGCTGCACCTGGTGGTTGGTTAGTGTCCTGTCATTTGATTCATATATATATCAACTTTTTACATCAATTAATCTTAATTCATTCCGTCCTGTAGGCTCCAAGTCGCAAGCAAATACATGCCACAATCCAGTTTGATTATCGGTGTGGATTTGGCTCCCATTAAACCTATACCCAATATTGTTACATTCCAAGATGATATTACTACCGAAAAATGTCGACAGAACTTGCGCCAAGAAATGAAGACATGGAAAGCAGATGTTGTTCTCCACGATGGTGCTCCCAACGTTGGTACAGCATGGACACAGGATGCTTTCTCTCAATCCGAGCTTGTATTGATGTCGTTGAAGCTCGCTACTGAGTTCTTGGTCAAAGGAGGTATGTGCAGCCAGTGTGTTTGAGATTCATTTTGATGGAAACAAGAGCTCATTGTCGTACTTCATTTAGGAACTTTCGTCACCAAGGTTTTCAGATCCAAAGATTACAACAATTTGATTTGGGTTTTCCAGCAATTGTTCAGAAAGGTTGAAGCTACAAAGCCTCCTTCCTCACGTAACGTATCTGCCGAAATTTTCGTTGTCTGCCAGGATTTTATTGCGCCAAAGAAGTTGGATCCTCGATTCTTGGATGCTAAAGCCGTCTTTGCTGAGTTGGAACAAGAAGAAAAGTCAAAGCAAGTTGATATTTTCCACCCCGAGGTATGTCATCAGGGAATATGAATGTGGACCTTATATGGTTACTAACATCCCCTTCCTACCAGAAACGAAAACGTCACAGAGAAGGTTACGAAGATGGAAACTATACCATGCACAAGAAGGTTGATATCATGGAGTTCATCACAGCACAGGATCCTATTCTTGTATTGGGTTCATACAATCAATTTGTCTTTGAGTCCGATGAATCTAAAGTGTAAGTCATAACTATCACAAAGAATCAATGCGCTTTTACTTCGTTCGGCATCTAATGTATATTGTAACACTAGATTGCTTAAACATGAATCGACAACGGAAGATATCAAAATTAACGTGGAAGATTTGAAGGTCCTCGGCAAAAAGGACTTCAAGCAATTGCTCAAGTGGAGATCATCAATTCGTGAAGAACGCAAGATGGACAGCAAGGCAGAAAAGGCCAAAGTAGAGACCGCTGAGGTAGAGCCTGCGGATGATGATGAAATTATCGAAGCCGAACTTGCCAATTTGACAAAAGAAGAGGCTGCTCGTGTCAAGAGAGCTCGTCGCAAGGCTAATGAAAAGAGAGCCAAGACATTGCAGCGCATGCAGCTTAACATGGTCGTTCCCGCTGATATTGGTATGGAACAAGAAGGCCCATCTGGCCACCAAAGTCTCTTTGGTTTGTCCAAGATCAACAAGCTTGGCGTAAGTATCACACATCCAATGTACATATGGCAAACGAGCGAGAGTTCTCATCCACAATTTCTATGATAGGCTCTGCAAGAAGTGCGAAAGGGTGACATGACACTTGTCGATAATCTTGAAAGCTTCGATGACGATGTTGACTATCACGTTGACGAGGTTGAAACCAAGCCCCGTGATCCAGATGAATATGTCGATAGCGACGATGGCGATTTTGAACTCGAAGATCAACTTGATGCTATGTACGAGAATTACATTGAGCGACAGTCCGAACGTGATGCCAAATACAAAGTCAAGAAAATGCGCGCAAAGGAGAATGAATGGAAGGGATTCGACGCTCAAAAAGATTCTGACGATGAAGAAGATGGTGACGACAGCGAGACAGGCGAGCGACGCAAAGACAAGGATGAAGATTTCAGCGACGACTCTGACTCGGAGTCGGATGAAGAACCCATTCCTACTTTGCCCAAGAAGAAATCAAAGAACCCACTTCTTGTCGACTTGAGCAATGAGGAAGCTGAAATGAAGATGATTACCAAGACCGGATTGACCAAGAAAGCTGCCATGTTCTTTGATCAAGATGCTTTCAAGGGCATTGAAGGTATCGACCTTGATGGAGACGATGATGATGAAGAGGAAGAGGAAGATGAAGATGAAGATATGGCCGAACTTGACGAAGATAGTGAGCAAGAAGCTCAAAAGGTGCCTACCTTGAATGGCAAGAAACGCAAAGCTGAAGAACCTCTCGAAGAAGATGACGATGAAAGCGATTTTGAAATCGTTGCTGGAGCTCCAGAAGATGAGCTGTCTCAAGATGAAGCCTGGGATGGTAAAGAAGATAAAAAATCAAAGGACGTTAGAAAGGCTCAAGGTAAAATTCATCTCATGCCCTCTTTCCCCTAGCAAAAAAAAACACAATTGACTAACATCCTGTCTTCTCCCCTTAATAGAAATCGGTCTGATTACAGCAGAGGCCATGACATTGGCTAAACAGCTCGCCAATAAGGAAAAGACGAAACAAGATTTGATTGACGAAGGATTCACAAAGGAAGCTTTCCGAGACAAGCGGGCATTGCCTCAGTGGTTCTTGGATGATGAAGATAGACACAACCAGGTCAACATTCCTGTCACGAAAGAGGCCATTAAAGCTGTTCGCGAAAAACTCAAGGCATTGGATGCTCGACCCATTAAGAAGATTGCCGAAGCAAAGGCAAGAAAGAAGTTTAAGGCCAACCAGCGTCTAGAGAAGGCTAAGAGGAAGGCAACGGACATTGCTGACAACCCGGACATGTCTGAAAAAGAAAAGGCTACATCTATTGGCAAACTGTTACAAAGAGCCACCAAGGCCAAACCCAAGAAGGAGGTCAAAGTGGTTGTGGCCAAGGGCAGCAATCGTGGTGTTCAGGGTCGACCTAAAGGAGTTAAGGGACGTTATAAGATGGTTGATTCTCGTATGAAGAAGGAGACTCGAGCGCTTAAGCGGATCGCTAAAAAGAACAAGAAAAATGGCGGAAGAAAGAAGTAGACCAATAGCATTTTACACGGAGTTTAATTATCGCAATAAAAAAAGAAAAAAAAAAAATGAGAATAATACTTTGTCCTTTGTGAAGCTGTTCTTTCCATGTCATTAGAAAGTCTCCAAACCTATGCGCTTCTAGATTCCATTCAGCAGGAAATAGCACAGGTTGCTCAACATCGTCGCAAGGATCTGCCTACTCACGACCTGGTCAAAACCATTCTGGACTCACTGGATATCATTATCCATCGAAGTTACGACCAGCATACAACTGTTTCCATTGAAAACGAAGACGACGATGAATCGGGTGATGGGATGAAAGTCACTTACGGCGATATGACCACAGCCAAACGAATTGCCAGCGGTTGGCTTCTCAAAGTGATTTCTGGCGAGTATGCGGATGGCGACGATGCATCCATGGATAGAGCAGCTCATGTTATGGCTCACTTTTCTGGCCGAGGAGGTAAGGGATATTGAATGATCGGCTGCAGGTGCTTGTATTGTGAAGATAACACCAGCCATTTTTTCTTAGGGGCAGGGGCCATTACACGCACGTGGCACTTTGAGTACCTGACAAGAGACGGCGATAAAGACGTGATGGACATTAAAGTTCATGAACCGACTTTCATTGAGAACGACCTTGGATTCAAGACATGGGGTTCGGCACCGCTTCTTGCCAGGTGAGTGAGTATCTTTTGCTGAGCTCGAGTATTCGAACCACATCACTAAGCGGGAAGCATGACCAATTAGGAAACTGATACAGGAAAATTTGATACCTGATATTGGCGATGCACGAATCCTTGAGCTTGGAACTGGCACGGGGATGGTAGGATTAATGTGTGCCGAATTAGGAGCGCGTGAGGTTTACATGACTGACTATCATCCGAGCGTTCTTAAAAATGTTGCTGGAAACATTGAACTGAATGGATGCCAAAACGTTCAGATACATAAGCTGGATTTCTTCGAGATTGCTGGGTTAACACCACGAACAACCCCTATTGAAGACTGGGAAAATCAAACATTTGATATTGTCATTGGCAGCGACTTATTGTATGAAATGGATCACGCCCTGAGCTTACCGCATGTGGTAGCCAAGTTCATGAAAGACGTCTTTCATTTTCTCATTCCACTCCGAGCGCGTTATCAGGAAGAAGTAGTAACGTTTGAGTCCAAAATGACGGAGCTTGGTTTTACAGCCGTGGTTCAAGAAGACCTGGAATACGAAGAACAAGAAGCTCAAATATCGCAATATCGATACTATGAATGGCGACGATGATGACACTAATTTGGTACCTTTTTCATCCCATGATCGATTCAGCTGATGACCATTCTATAAACAGACATCGACACTACAAAGCCCACTAGACTAGACACTTAGAGAAGTTCAGAGAGCTGACTGACTGACTGAACAAATTCCAACATACCCTGCAACATGTCTTGATTTTTTATTAAAGATAAAAAAAAGGTGGTTTATCCTGTAAGAGTAGCAGATTGGTTTGGGGGAGTTGTTGGGCACGAGACGCATTATTTTGTCACGAGATTTGCTTTTCATCGACATGTTTGGGGGAGGATCCGTGCGCATTACGTTTCTTTTTGTTCGCACATTTCTTGTCAGTTGAAGCAAAACTCGACCATTCACAAGATAACACAGCGCTTGGCTTGTGTGAATAAATAATAAGAAAATTAATTTCGACCCAACGTTTTGTACAGCCCGCCCTTTTTTTTGTTATTTTCCAGCAACTCAACTCTCCTCACGGAATTGGGGCCATGTTCAATCCAATGCAATTCCATGCTCAGAATTACAGCATGCCGTCCATGCAACAACAGCATCAGGACATGTTAACCGGAGACCGCGCTTTTCCTTCGCCCATCACCAATTCGTCGTTGGATTCTCCTCCTAACTCCAATACGTCCGAGGCAGCCAAAAATAATATGCAACCCTTCCCACACATGGCTGTCGGCAACAACTCTACCTCTTCCTCGAGAATGTACGAACATACCTACTCACAACCGTCGCAAACTCAGCCGCGGCAAATTGTGTTTAAACAACACCGACCCCGCCAAGAGTCACAAGACCACACATGGCATGTAGGAAGCGTTGACTCCAATGCATCATCGTCTTATGGAGCGTTGGGTGGAGATAACATTGTATCGCCAGGAAGTACGAGCGCATTTGAAGACGAAGCGCAGCAGAAAAAGTACGTGTAACGAAGAAAGAAAAACTGCTATGATTTTTCCCACTGTGACTAATCCATTTACTAGTATGCAACATTTGTTTGAGAAAAAACGACGACGTCGTGAATCACACAACTTGGTGGAAAGAAGACGACGAGACAATATCAATGATCGGATTCAGGTAAGAACAGACTATTTTTACTTGCAGGCATCGATAGCAGCTGGCCAATTAAGCACATTTGCCACGTTTTTTGTATTCTAACATGGACGAGCTGCCCTTCCAATAGGAGCTTGGATCGATGCTACCAGATCATGATATTTCCAAAAGCAACAAGGGATCGATCCTTAAAAACTCGGTCGAACACATCCGGTTGCTGCAAAACGATGTTACTCAGTACCAGAACCGTATCAATGAGCTCGAGGCCATTGTCGAAACTTACAGGGCACGATTTGGTGATGTCGGCTATGGAGGTGGGAATCCTGGAAATAATCCACATATGATGTCCATGTCTTCTACTCATCCATTGGATATGGCGAATGGAGCGTTACAATCAGCACCACCACCTCATGCTTATCGAACAGGATGATGTGCCCGATTTCTCTTTTTTTTTTTGGACAATCTAGTTGCGTTTGTGTGTACGTTGATTTGTTCTTGTAAACTATCTTTATTTAATATGGTCTTTGCCTTGTATTTTTCATTCTTTTCTAAACTCAAGCCTTTTCTCAAAACTACTCATTTCTTTTTTTTCAACAATCGCTATGTTAGGATTTCAATAGCTGAGAGTGAGTTGTTTTATATCATTATATTCTTCCAAACCAGTACTTCCCCCAAGTTTTCTTATAAAAGTCGTAACAATGCTATGCTCAAACCAAAACCCTTACCCAGGTGGTGTAGAATTTCCATTTTCAGAGTTTGGCCCAGCCATCCTCCGTACCAAATTGTTTCAAAGGGAGGAGACTTTGCAGGAAGAAAAAAAAAAACTTTTATCATCTATCTCATCCCTCGAACCAATCTATTATAAATGGGTTGCTGTAGCTCTCGTCAAGTTCAGGATGAGGTTGACATGGCACATACAGCCTCTCAGCCTCAACCAACCTACCATGAAACATATCAAGGTAAGGCAAAAAGGACATGCCACGGGAAACTGTAGGTTTCGATTCGAGTCAATGAGCCTCCAATGTCTGTCAATTGGGTCGTAGTTTGACATGATAGGCATTAGCTCTCTACTTTGACACCATTGTATCCTACCGTCCATCCGCTCCATGCAAGGCGAATATGAATCCCCGTATTGACTCAACCTTCTTTCCTTCCTCTAGAGCCAGCAGGTGCTCGAATTCAACCTCATGACCCAATGACTGTCCCGGCAGCTGCTACACCTGCAGTGCCAGAGTACAGTGCTCACCCTCCAAGTATTATCACGCGTGACGAAAAACCAAGTTCCTCGCCACCTCCTTTTGGTTCCACGTCAGGTGTAGCTTTACTATCTTCGCCTATTCAAGACGATAAACCGCAGCTTGATGAGAAATCAACTGAAACCCCACAGTCGGTTGGAGAAACAACCGATACACCCATCATCGTTAGACTGTCGATTGCTCGCGATGTTAAAATTCGAATCCCATCCAGCAGTCCCTATATCACTGTTAGCCAACTTCGCACTAGACTATATGACCATCATGATCTCAATATCTCTTCGTCAACTCATACGATTCGATTCATCTACCTCGGCAAGGTCCTTAAAGATACCACCACCATCCAACCTATTCAACCTGATTCTAAATGTAAAAATTCAGCTGACACAGTGTTTGTGAACGATGGTGGCATTGTTCAAGCTTTACTCAGTCGTTCGTCGTAACGAGTTAGAAATCCTTTTTGTATTTTCTTTCTGTCCCATTGCTTGCATCCTGTTTACTACTATCTCTCGCATTCCATGTTCTTTTCTCGGTCTCTTTTTTTTCTTTCTAATTTTTTTCCCTCTCTCTCTCTCAACTGTACTATTTTGTTTATCAGCGCACACTCACCCTATACACCCATCGTATCTTTTCTCTACCCTTTCTCAACCTATTTTTCAACCCATTTTTTTTTATTAAAAGGAAAAGAAAAAATACTACATAAACACACATCATATCTTAACGTGACGACTCAAACAAGTCATTCACTGCATGCATTAAGCTTATCGCAAGATAAACCAAATGGTAGACCGTTTGATCTATATGGATATGTTCTTTCTCATTCTATACTAAATTACATGAACAATTTGTCCGCATTCCACCCCCCTTTCTAAGATGCTTTGCCCCGACGTCGCCGCTCAGAATTCTGGGTTGACCGAGGACATGTTTTCAGTAGTGTAACGTGATCTATCAATAGATATGTTCAGAACCAACCAATGTTGGCTATCAACCAATGAGAGGCCACAGTCTTCAAAGTCAACGGCATCGTTAGAGGTTTATAGCTGCGGGTTGACGACTACTGGGAAAAATTTCGCAGAATCACAATAAGTTTTCTTTGCTACTGGGACTCAGCTCATGTTTGAAAGCACACTCCAAAGGCACTAATCATCAGAAGTTATATTGCA
This sequence comes from Umbelopsis ramanniana AG, assembly GCF_025399195.1. Lineage (NCBI taxonomy): Eukaryota > Fungi > Mucoromycota > Umbelopsidomycetes > Umbelopsidales > Umbelopsidaceae > Umbelopsis > Umbelopsis ramanniana. The sequence continues at coordinate 37,434 of NW_026252113.1, forward strand.
AAGGAAATTCTGACTTACTTGATTGAGGACATGGATGTTTCTAACCATACTAGCCATCCTTCTGTTTCCATGCAGCAAGCGCACCACAGTTCCGTTTTTGCGTCTTTTGTCCAGATCTCGCTCGCTCGCCCGCCCTTTGCACTAAACTTGGAAGAGACTTGAAAAGCACATGTATAGGGCCTGTCACCCAAACATTGAGTGGGAACCTTCCAACTTGCTCGTGGTATATACGGTATATAGTAGAGAAGATGCATCCAGTTCAATTTTCTTGATGCAACCATACTCTACTGAACACGAACAATACGTCAAACCCTTTTGGGTGCAGTACCTCTTGTACTTTAGCCCGAACAGCAGGATTTTCCAGAGTTGTGTATCCAGCCTCCTAGGTAATGTCGTACGAACATTGGGAACTTTGCCATATGTTTTCACTAAGGTTGGGTGGGAAATCCGTTTGCATCCAACGATCCACGTTCCTGAACATTGTTTTAGACCGACTTGTATCCCTCCCCCAACAATATTAAAAAATTGCTGATTAGTGAACAAGTGGTTAGAGCCGTCGCGAAAATGAAGAGAAGAGAGAAAGTGAGATGTACATGAACACTCCCCCCCGCTGCTCGCATTGCACGACACTCACCCTCATGGCTGGATAAGTCAGGTCAGCCCAGATAGGTGAGTGTGATGGAGGTACAGAGTGCGGGGGCAAAAAGCGGGTGGTGGTCTGCGCACACTCTTGCTATCCATGGTCGATCTTGGCAGACGGAGCAGAGTAAGTCTGAAATTGCCTTATTCACTAGTTGGAGCTGACAATGTTGAGCCACTGTAAATGGTAATCAGCCGCTGTTGCCTGACTAGGGTGAGATTTTTCTTTCAGTCGTGGACTTTTGTCAGCATGGCATTCTTTTACAGCTACTGGATGTCATGTTCATCACCTACTATGGGTTACAAAATCCATCAATGTCATTTTTCCATTGCATAATCCCTCGCTTCACTTTCTAGCAACAGTTCCGATTTCCCATCAAATGCAGGCTAACTAAACGCAAAGAGAAAAAAATCTAATTTAATTTTTTATACTGCTAAGCAGAATTAATCCCCGCCACGACAATGAAAGTAAACATTGTGAAAGGATAAAGGGGTTTAGTACAATATACACGAACGCATATAGAAGAATTTGGTTTGATTCCTTAGAACGAGGTGGCAACTGCAAGTAACAGCCATTTAATAAAGTAGTTGGGACGCATTCGAAACGAGTGATGGGATTCGGGTTACTTAGGTACTTAAAATAGCGGGGAGAGGTGTACACTGCCTTAATGATGTATTAGTCTAAAAAAGGGGTTATCTACCGTATGACAAGCCATTCCCCCAAATCGGTTCCAGCATCCACAAGCGTCATTGCGGAATTCAAAACCGAGTCGCGTGTAACGTTCGAGCACATCGTTAGACTGCTCATCAGCATATTCAGGTTTGAAGAGAAAAGGGAAGACGAGTGTATTGAAGGAGTTGGGAAGATAGGTAACGATCATGACAAGCCAGAGAGAAACGGGCGTGAAAAACATTCAGACCCAAACTTTGTAACTGAGAAACCCCCACTATTCACATATACAGTATAGCAAGGCACAATGTCACAGACTAAATACACTAGAGCTTCGCAGCACATCGTAAATCAATCCACTTTCTGATCCATAGTGTTGGAATCCCCTCATGGTATCCACTAGCCATCACCCTCCATTGCATTTACAAAAGAACAATAATTGAAGCCACGGTTTCTATAACCACACTAGACTACGCGCTAAGGAAGCCCAGAACCATAGTGAATGTATACAAGAGTGGGACAATCACATGGAATATAGTCGATGAGAGAGATGATATAATGGTAGTTTCGGTGACGAAGGGTTTTAAAGAAAGTCACCCCCGAAGCGTCTACACTCAGCCAACAACCAGGGCATAGCCTGAAATCTTATATTTTGGGGGGAGCCCTCAGGAGATCAGTCAGTCCCGTCCAGGACCATCTCAATTATAATCCATGTATTGCATCGATCATCGTATATATAATTCCAGCTACTTCTCTCCATCCGAAAAAGCTTCTTCTTTTTTTCTGCCCTCTTTCGCTCTCTCCTCTCTCTTCACGCTTCCTTTCTCGGGGATCATAGTTGTAGCACTCAATTAGGGAAAGTTGCCTTATACATCTGCCCTATACAACTGCCTCTCCCTGTTTCTCCCATCTTTCGTAACCGCCCGCCCCATCCCAGCCCTTTTAAGCCAGAAAGTAGCATACCATGTCGGACGCAGCTTCCATCACTCCAGCCCGTAATAATGCTGCAGAGCAGCCACGGGATGGTGATAGCATTCATAGCAATGAGGCTGAAGAATACTATGAAAAACCACCCCAGAAAAAGCGATTCTACCGTCAAAAGAAATATTGGATTATTTGCGGTATCATCTCTACCATTGTTACCTTGGTCGTGATTCTACTCATTATTTTTGTGTTCTTCCCAATGATTGCACAATTGATTATCAACAAATCCAATATCAGTGTCAACAGTGCTAACATAGCATTCACTCCACCCACCGATGGTACGGAGGTGACAAAGCGTCAAGAACCTGCTCCGTTTATGGCCAATGCCAACAACACTTTTTACATGAAGGTAATGCTCGTAACTTGAAGCTGAGCGCTCACTTGAAAATTATTGGCTGATCCCTTTTTTTTTTTCCACACTGGTAGATGGATGCTACGTTGGGAAATACGGGTCCATTCCCAGCCGATTTGGCTTTCACAAGCGCAATCGTTATTTCATACAACAGCACTGAACTTGGCCGTGTACACCTTCCTGGAGCTCATGTATCTGGCGGCCATGGTTCGCTGGTCTCCGAATCTCTGTTCAATATCACTAATTTGGATGCCTTTACCGCATTTACCAAAGATATGTTGGCGCTTGACAAATTCAAATGGAACTTGAAAGGCTCTGCTACCATCAAGGCTCTTTCAAGAACGGCCAATGTCAATCTGGATAAGGATGTTGAAATTCCTGGTATGGGTGGATTCCCACAAGTCAAGATCACTTCCTTTGCTCTTCCTGGCGATGATCCTGCCGGAGGCATTCAAGTCTCTTTAGGAACAACCTTGACCAATCCATCCACAATTGGTGTCTACCTTGGTACCATTCAGCTGGCTATTGGCTATCAAGGTGTCTATCTTGGCCCTGTTCAAGCTTCCAATGTCAATTTGACCTCGGGTGATAACAATATCACGTTGAACGGCCGCTTGGTACCGCAAACTGATCCCAATAATCTGAACGTTGTGAGCGACTTGTTTACTCGCTATATCGCTGGTGAAATCTCCAATACAACAGCTTCTGGTGTTGCTGCTGCTCCTGACGGTGTTCATTCCATCTCTTGGCTCTCCGAAGGTTTCAAGACTGTCCAGCTTAATGTTGGATTAGCTGCTACTGAAAAGCTTCAGCTTATTCATGGTGTCAGTCTAGGTGACCTGGATTTGGTTTTCACCAATGAAACCGCTTATAGTCCAATTTCCACTGCTCCTCAGGTCACTGCTAACTTTAGCATTCCGTTTGGTTTCTCTCTGAACATCACTGAAGTTACCCAGAATATCACACTTGGTACCAACGCCACAGGTCCTATTGCACTCCTTTCTTCCGGATACTCCAATTCCACTAGTAATCAGCAGACAGGTGTCCTCAGTTTTGGTCTCAGCAATGCTCCCCTTCAAGTCTATCCTGATAAGCATGAAGCTTTTAACACTTTCAACTACAACTTGACTGCTTCCAATCTGTACTCCTTCAATGTCGCTGGTAATGCCTCTGTTGTTACCTCCACTCCTATTGGTGTGGTTAAGTTGACCGGTGTTCCTCTGAACGCCACAACTTCCTTGAATGGTCTCCAGTTCTTGAACAGCACTCCTACAGTTATCAACGGTATTGATGTCACTGGTGGTACTACAGACTACCTTATCATGGCTATCAATGTTACCATGTTCAATCCTTCCAGTGTTCAAATCACGGCTGGTGATGTTAGCCTTCTGATGCAGTCTCAAGGTACTCAGCTTGGCACCGTCACACTCCCCAATTTGACCCTTTATCGTGGTACCAATAACGTCGTGGCTATTGCAAACTTCGACCCCAAGTCTACAACTGTTGGACAAAACTTGCTTACCACTTTTGTGGGTGGTCAAGACAACACTGTTGGTATCGCTGGTGACGCCAATAGTACCATGATTCAGTCTCTGGCTTATGCTTTTGGCAACGTCAGCTTATCGTCCAACCTTCCTGGTCTTAAGAGCAAGCTTATTCAATCTGCTGGCTTAACTGTTTACACCAACACTGTTCAAACCAATGTGGCCGGTACCACCGTCACCATTGCCAACCCCTTCAGTGCTGGTCTCTCCATCACTCAAGTCAAGGCTGCTGTCACATACGCTGGAATGCCCGTGGGTAACATTGATGCTGATATCAGCAGCAACCCTATCGTTGTTGGAGGCAAGGCTACTGCCGCTTCCCCTGCTATTCCTATCACCATGAATTTGGAACCCGCTGCTGTTGCTCTCTTGCTCCGTATGAATGCTCAAAGTGCGGGCTTGGATCTTCAACCTATTGATGCTCTGCTTACAATGGGTGGTTTCAATATTCAAGGACAAGAACAGGTCACTGGTTCCGCTTCTACTTTCAATGGTTTCAATATTTCTGACTTCGTTATCAAGGCTTTTGCCAACTTGCATGTTGATCTCCAGCTTTCTTCGGTCATCAACATTGGCCAATACACTGATACCCTAGCTATCGTTCAGAACGACATCCCTACCAAGACAGATGATACCATCACTTACTTGATCCCTGTAGTTGGTCAACCCATTGTCCAGGCTATTATCAACCAAGCTGCTTTGACCTTCTCAAGTGCCATCCTTTCCAGCCCTACTGACAGTGGTTTCACCGTTCAACTCAATGGACAGCTCACTGGAACTGGTCCGTTCGCTGCCACTATTATCTTCCCTGTTCCTCTCGATGTTGCTTGGAACGGTCAACAGATTGGTAAAGTCACCATGCCCAATATTCAAACTGTCGCTGACGTCGGTGCTACCTTCTCTGTGTCTGCCCAATTCCAAGTTGTCTCTGAATCTGCTATGGCTGACTTCACTGCCTATTTGTTGCTTGAGAAATCATTTGTTTGGGACATTTCCTCCCCGGATGTTGCCGTCACTGCTCTTGATTACACTTTCACTAACCTCATCATGACAAAATCGGTAACTCTCCTTGGCATGGATGGCCTCGTGAACGATGTTAAGATCAACTCCTTTGACTTGCCTTCAAATGACCCTGCTGGTGGCATTCATCTTGTTTTGGATACCACCATTTACAACCCTTCACAAGTTGGTGTCAACCTTCAAGGTCTTGGCTTTGAGGCCTTCTTTGGCTCAGTGGATCTCGGCCCTGTTGCTGGTACCAATGTTGTCCTTAACCCTCAAGCTTCCTCAAGTGTTCCAATGGCAGGTCGTCTTCAAGCTCAATCTAGTCAAGATGGTCTTAATGCTCTTCAAACCTTGTTTGACAACTATCTTGGTCATAAGGAAACTCCTCTATCTGTTAAGGGTTCTTATGGTTCTGGTCCTTCTGGTCAAGTCAACTGGTTGTCTGAAGCCTTCCAGAAATTGACCATTGATAACATCATGTTGCCAGGTGGCCCTGACAATTTGACTCTTATTCCTGCTGTGACCATCAAGCAATTTACCTTTGATTTCACCAAGGGCGCCTATGCTCCTGATTCTAGCTCCAATGATATCGAAGCTCAGTTCAAGAATCCCTTTGGTTTCCCATTGTCGATCACTGGTCTCCAAGAATCCATTGACATTGGTACTTCCGGACAGGATATGGCTACGCTTGCTCCTCCCTACAGTCCCGCCACAACCGATACGTCAACTGGTATCATCAAGACTGGTTTCGAACATGTTCCTTTCCAAGTTCATGACGATGCTCATGAAGTGTTCAATCAATTCGTCAAGGGGCTTACTTTGACTTCTGGTGGTACTATGGAGCTCAAGGGAAATATCTCCAAGTCGGGTGTTTCTACAGCTGCTGGTGACTTCTTCCTCTCTGGAATTAGCTATGACGTTCAAAGCGCCATTCCAGGTATGTAAAAAATTTTCGTGAGAATGAAGTGATATAATTTATCCACTCTATCATCTTATGCTGACCGCTCTGTTCAATAGGTTTCAATGACTTTGGACGTCAATTTTCTATCAACTCTGTTGATGTTACTGGTGCCACTCCTCAGTACATCATCATTAAATTGACCATCTCGCTTACCAACCCGTCCTTCATTACTATCACCATTGGTGATATCTCATTTGATACCTATTACAATAACGTCAACATTGGTCCTACTCTCTTGAACGACGTTACCATTCCTCCCGGTACTCAACAGTACCAAGCAGAGTTCCATCTGACACCAAGTGCCGCTTCAGCTACCACCGTGGCCGAGGTCCTTTCTGGCTATCTGCAAGGACAGGTGTTTGCTCTCACTGTCAAGGGCTCAGACAACTCGACCAGCATTGATTCTCTCAAGGAAGGTCTCGCTGGCGTCAGCCTTGCTGGTACCCTCACTGGCATCAATTCTAAATTGATCACAGGAGGTGTCGTCAAAGACTTGAACATTAACAGTTTCCCCAATATTGGAGCCAATACTTATATCACCATTCAGAACCCTCTGGATGTTGGTTTCTCCATTACTGCAATCCAGGCACAAATCTATTATCAAGGCACCACTTACTTTGAACTTGCTTCCATTGATTGCACCCTTTCGTCGCCATTCACCATTCCTGCCAAGGGTACCGCCACCTCTGGTCCTATTCCTCTCACGTTCGTTGATCCCATCGCCCACTTGGGCGACATTCTCAAGATTTTAGTCTCCTCTTCTATTACCGTTGACATTAATCAAAACGCTACTGTCGTTGTTGGTGATGGCTTCAATGGAGTCTTGGCTTACTCTCAGAAGGGTGTCGTCATTCAGAACGAGATCTTGAGCAGCTCGCTCACTGGTCTTTTGAACCTTACTCAAGTTGCAAATTCAAGTGCTATCGCTGCCGTTGCAAGTGTTGCCAAGAGTGATGTTTCTGCTGGTGTTGCTGTAGCTACCTCGGTTGTTGGAGATGTCACCTCTCTCGTTGGTGGAGTGGCCTCTGCGGTTGTTAGTGATGCTACTTCCGTGGTGGGCGATGTTACTTCCGTGGTTGGCGACGTTACTTCCATCGTTGGCGATGCCACATCAGCCGTGGGTGGCGGTGTCAAGTCCCTTATTGGCGATGCCACATCTATTGTTGGCGACATCCTTCCTAAACCCACTTCCACCACCACCAAGGCCGCCGACAATACACCCACTCCCACGCCGGCACCCAAAGTAAACGCAGCAAAACCCAAAACCACCACCACCACCACCACCACCACTTCCAAGCCTTGGCCCTTCAATATCTTATAAGCGCCTACTACTCCTCCAACCTGCCATTAAAAAAAACCATGAAACGAGTAGGTTCTTAATTATATTTTTCCTTCTTCTGCGCTTTTGCTTGTTATCATTATTCTCCACATTTTTGCCTCATTATTCTTTTATATCGTTTATTATCCCTTTATCTTTGTTATTATCATACTTGTTACGATGGTGTATTTCTATCTACTTACACGTAGTTTTTATTTTGTTTGCAACCAAGTTTTCTATGTATGGCAGTTTTCATTGGTACATAATGTATTTACACCAATGGAACGAAAAAAAGTTTGAACAATACGCATCTCTCCACTCCTTTCATCTCCACTCCTTTTTAAAAACGCTGTTGGTCGTCCTTTTTCTTCCATTTACCAATGTCAATTATGTTATGGTCCATAATAAAGAAAAAGTGTTATATTATTGTATTCTGACGTTCCTGTGCATGGTGTCCACTGTCATGGAAGGCACCGATTCCATTGTATTTCCACGTTTCATTCCACCATTGTTTGTTTTGTCAATGCCATTCTGAAACCCTTACAATTATACTCTCATTGGTGAGCCAGCCACGCTACTATGATTCTCAGGCATACAAACATTGGGAAAAGCGAGAGCTTTAATTGGTTGTAGGAAAAAGAAAAATTTCCATAGGTTTCTATATTTTGCAGGTGGATGGGGGGCGGTAAGGCAAATTCAGCAACAGGTTGTGTCTCTATTACATATGAACAATGGTGGTGGAGTGAATTAGATATATGGCATGGTGTAGAATGGGTGGAGTATGACGCTTTACTGAGATGGTTGGTCATTGTTCGATGCTTTTGCTGCCTCGCCTTCTGCCTTTTCCTTGAGTTTTTCTGCTCGCTCCAATTCGAATCTCTCCTTTGCTCTGACCACCTTCGACTGAATATAGAATGACCCGCCAGCGGATGAGTCGTTGCATTTGAACATATGGTCATAGTGCTAAAAGCAGAGAGAATGAACGGTTAGTCAAGAGCAAACAGTGCCGTTTGAGAAAGAGTAGCCTTCAGAGCTACAGCGGTGGTATCGACCACCCTGCCATCTCACATGCGATACGTACCTTAGCAACCTCAGCCAACTCAGCTTCTCTATTGACATTCAAGATTTGACAAGCTTCGTCAATGGTCATGCCGGTCTGTCTAGTCAGGGCATCACCTGCCGAAGCCTTTGCGCCAGCTCTACCGGCCGCACCACCACCTTGTGCAGCATCTGATGGAAAAAATCAACAATGGTCAGGATCCAACCAAGCGAAATAAAATCATAGTGAGCATGTCTATAAATTGTAAGAATTACGTACTGGCTGCGGCTTGTTTATAAGCAGCGACGAATGCTCGTCCAACAACGGTTCCTACTGACACTAGAATTTGAGCAATGAGACGTCCTGACTAGAAGATTGGAATAGACTTTAGCATAATAGACTGGGTTGGTTACAATGGGTTATTGGCAGGGCATGTTTACCATTTTGTTCTGTTTTTTCTATAAAATGTTTTGAGAATTAAAAAAAACCGACAACGAAAAAACACCCAGGTTCGTTGTTTGCCGTGACTGTCATTTCCAAATCTCTTCCCTGCCTGTGTCATGGCTGATCCTACTGTGTCCTTCCCACCAAGCACGCAACTTTCATTCGGCCCGCCGTCCCCCTAACAAAAGAAAACCTTACTGTTTCAATAAACCGTAATCTACAATATCGCTCGTCTAACTCGAACAACTTTCGCTTAAAAGCGCCACGTCTATTAATACTCTAACGTTGGCAATCAACATAAAAAGACTAGGAGGAATACATTCTTTCGTTTCCCGGCTTATCAACCTCATAATGGACCATCGATAATGTAGGGCAGACTAGACCGAAAAGGTGATGGAACCATGCTACAGGATTAATTGACATAAGCAAAGTAAGTTTGATGGATAATTTTAGCTGTCGAACCGGTTCCAACAAGTATGGAAAAACGTCGTGAAAATAAAGAGCATGGGAAATAATTATTTTTTTTTTCTCTCCAAGCATGCACTATCAGCTGCTTAAGCGGTGGCTGTCGAACCGTGGTTAACTGTGGATGATGTAGGGCAATTAATTTCTGTGCGACTCTATTTGAGCACAATTCCCTCTCCTCCCCAGTAGCATGTGCACTAAAGTTGACAGATGCAAAGCTTATAAGCAGGACAGAAGACAGAAGTTTGGAAAAAGCACAAAGCAACGAGTGAAATACTGCTCAGACAGGTTCAGATTCAGTTATGTGGGGGAAGATCCGGGGAAGGTGGAGGCATTGCCTGGGGCAATCATTGCAGTGGAAACCGATTAACATATGCTTGTCTGCTCAGCTGTGAAAACCATCAGATCTCGATGCATTTATTAGATATTTACTGTAGCACGGACACTGGTGGCGTGTGATGTACAGCCTGCCTGCTGCCAAATGGCTAATCTAACTGAGCGATTCTTTCAGGTTACGTTGCAGCGATAAGTGATGCTTATCCAACCCTCACATGGAAATAATGCGCTCTTCAACATCCAATGCGACGTTCATTCCAATCCGGGGTATGCCCTACCCCGGAGCTTTCTGGTGCCTCCTCCGCCTACACTCCGCTTTTAACAAGCTGTTCCCTTTATGAGTAGAAAAAATATGACTAGAGAGATTTGAATTTGAATATTCTAAAACCGATCGTCTTTGTACCATCCTAATGCTGTCTATATATAATAATGCATCCAATGGTGATCTCGTCCATCATTTTTTTCTTCTCTACTACCTTCATTCCCTCTCTTTACATTCCCTTTTGACTCTGTCATCTCATTGGATTGCCTTGTTGCGAAAAAGTTCTTTTTTTTTTTGTAACTGCCACGGGCTCCACACCATCCAATCTCCAGTCTTTCTGAAAGAGTCAATTATTCCCCTTTCCCCCAATATAAGAAACTAAATTTTTAACGACCTATAATCGATAATCATGTCGGACGTTGCTTCCATTACTCCCGCTAGAAATCACGCTGAGGGCATGGATCACGACCATGGCAGTATGCATAGCAATGATGCTGATGAATATTATGAGAAGCCTCCTCAAAAGAAACGGTTCTATCGCCAAAAGAAGTACTGGATCATTTGCGGTGTTATCTCGGCCATCGTTACCCTCGTTGTTGTTCTTCTCATTGTTTTCGTATTTTTCCCCATGATCGCCCAATCCATTATCAACCATTCAGGCATTAATGTTCAGAGCGCCAGTATCTCTTTCACTCCTCCTGCGTCCAACACGAATCAAAAGCGACAGGACACTCCATTCGTAGCCAATGGAAACGATACCTTTTACATGCAGGTATGCAAGTCCGCCCGCCTAACCTTGTGCCTGCCTGTGATATTCCCTGACACTGACTTTCAAAATTATATTGCCTTTATTTTAGATGGTAGCCGGTTTAACCAACACTGGCCCATTCCCTGCTGATCTTAAATTCACCAGCCCTATCACCATCTCGTACAAGCAAAACGAGATTGGTAGGGTCGAACTTCCAGCAACACACGTTTCTGGCGGTAAAGGTACCTTGGAATCTAACACAGTTTTCAATATCACCAACCCTGATGCCTTCAATGCTTTTGCTGTTGACATGTTGGCTGTTGAAAGCTTTGTTTGGACCATGCAGGCAAGCTTGGATGTTACTGCCTTGTCCAGAACTGCTCACGTCAATCTTAAAAAAGATGTTACCATTGGTGGCATGAACGGTTTCCCCGCAGTCAAGATCACTTCATTCGCTCTTCCAGGCGATGACCCAGCGGGCGGTATCCAACTTTCTCTTGGTACTCAATTGACCAACCCATCTCCCATTGGTGTCTATCTTGGAACCATCCAACTGTCCGTCAGTTACCAAGATGTCTACCTCGGTCCAGTTTCAGCCACCAACGTCAATTTGGCTCCCGGAGATAATAATATCACATTGAATGGCCGCTTGGTTCCTCAAACCGATGTTAACAACCTCAACATTGTTAGTGACATGTTCTCTCGTTACATTGCCGGTGAAGTCTCCAATACCACCGCTAAAGGTATTTCTGCTGCTCCCGATGGTGTTAACCCTGTATCTTGGTTGTCCAATGGCTTCCAGACCGTTCAACTCCATGTCGGACTTGCTGCTTCTGAAAAACTTCAGCTCATCCACGGAGTTAGCCTCGGTAATCTTGATTTGGCTTTCACCAACCAAACTGCTTATAGCCCTCTCTCGACGGCTCCTCAAGTTACTGCCAATTTCAGTGTACCCTTCGGTTTCTCATTGAATATCACTGAAGTCACTCAGAACATTACCCTTGGTACCAATTCTACTGGCCCCATTGCTCTTTTGTCGTCTGGTTACGTTAACTCTACCAGTGACCAAAAAGCCGGTATCCTCAATTTTGCTCTCAACAATGCTCCTCTTCAGGTCTATCCTGAACAACATGAGGCTTTCAATGAGTTCACCTACAATTTGACTGGTGCTAACGTTTTTGAATTCAACGTTGCTGGTAACGCTACTGTTGTCACTTCCACTCCTATTGGTGTCGTCAAGTTGTCCAACGTTCCTTTGAATGCTGTCACTTCTCTCAATGGCCTTCAGTTCCTCAACAGTACACCCACCACCATCAATGGTCTCGATGTTACTGGAGGTACAACTGACAATTTGATTATGGTCATCAATACTACCATGTACAACCCTTCAAGCGTCCAAATTTCCGCTGGTGATGTCAGCCTTTTGATGGGATCTGATGGTACTCAACTTGGAACAGTCACTCTTCCCAACTTGGTCCTCCAACGTGGCAGCAACACTCTCCAGGCTACTGCTCTTTTCAACCCCAAGGCCACCACCGTTGGTCAGAACTTGCTCACCACTTTTGTTGCTGGAAAGGCTAATAATGTCACCATTGGCGGTTATGCCAATAGCACCATTATTGAGTCTCTTGCCTATGCTTTCGGAAACATAAGCTTGGGCTCCGTTCTCCCTGGTCTTCAGTCTCAATTGATTCAATCTGCTGGCTTAACTGTTTACACCAACACTGTTCAAACCAATGTGGCCGGTACCACCGTCACCATTGCCAACCCCTTCAGTGCTGGTCTCTCCATCACTCAAGTCAAGGCTGCTGTCACATACGCTGGAATGCCCGTAGGCAACATTGATGCTGATATCAGCAGCAACCCTATCGTCATTGGAGGAAAGACCACTGCTGCTTCTCCTGCTATTCCTATCACCATGAACTTGGAACCCGCTGCTGTAGCTCTTTTGCTTCGCGATAACGCCAACAGTGCCGGCTTGAACCTTCAACCTATTGATGCCTTGCTTACCATGGGTGGCTTCAATATCCAAGGTCAACAGCAAATCCAAGGAACTGCTGACTTGTTCAATGGTTTCAACATCTCTGACTTTGTCATCAAGGCTTTCACTAACTTGCATGTTGATCTTCAACTTTCCTCCGTTCTCAACATTGGTCAATATACCGATACCCTCGATATTGTGCAGACCAACGTTCCTACCAAGACAGATAATACCATCACATACTTGATTCCTGTTGTCGGCCAACCCATTGTTCAGTCTATCATCAATCAAGCTGCCATGACTTTCTCCAGCGCTATTTTGTCTGATGCCACCAATTCGGCTTTCACTGTTCAGCTCAATGGTCAAATTACTGGTACTGGTCCTTTCGCTGCTACCATTGGTTTCCCAGCTCCTCTCACTGTGGCCTGGAATGGAAGAAACATTGGTCAAGTCACCATGCCTAACATTCAAACTGTTGCTGATGTCGGTGCTACCTTCAATGTCTCTGCTCACTTCGCCGTCACTGATGAATCAGCCATGGCTGATTTCAGTGCATACATGTTGCTCGAAAAGGATTTCGTCTGGGATATCTCTTCCACCGATGTCTCCGTCACCGCTATGGATTACACTTTCACCAACCTCAGCATGACCAAGTCCGTTACCCTTCTCGGTATGGCTGGTCTTGTCAACGATGTGAAGATCAACTCGTTCAACTTGCCTGCCAATGATCCTTCCGGTGGTATTTCCCTCGTTTTGCAAACTACCTTGACCAACCCATCTCAAGTTGGTGTTAGTCTTCAAGGTCTTGGTTTTGAATCTTTCTTCGGTGATGTTGATATTGGTCCAGTCGCTGGTACCAATGTCAACCTTCCTCCTCAAGGTACCGCCCAGGTTCAAATGACAGGTCGACTCGTTAAGCAATCCAGTGACGCTGGTCTCTCTGCTTTGGAAACTTTGTTCAACAACTACCTTGGCCACAAGGAAACCGCGCTCTCCGTCAAGGGCTCTTCTGCGTCTGGCCCATCTGGTCAAATCAACTGGCTCTCTGAAGCCTTCCAGAAGCTTACCATCAACAATGTTATGCTTCCTGGAGGTCCTGAAAACATGACTCTCATTCCTGCTGTGGCTATCAAGCAGTTCACCTTTGATTTCACCAAGGGTGCTTACTCTCCTGATTCCAGCTCTAATGATATTGAGGCTCAATTCAAGAATCCTTTCGGTTTCCCATTGTCCATTACTGGCTTGCAGGAAACCATCGAGACTTCAGCTGCAGGTCATGATATGGCTACTTTGGCTCCTCCTTTCAGCCCTGCTACCACCGATACTTCGACTGGTATCATCAAGACTGGATTTGAGCACGTTCCTTTCAACGTTCACAGTGGTGCCGAACCTGTCTTCAATGCCTTCGTTCAAGGTCTCACTTTGACCTCGGGCGGTACTCTTGGTCTCAAGGGTAATATTAGCAAGACTGCTGTGTCCACTGCTGCTGGTGACTTCAACTTGGCTGGCATTTCCTATGATGTCCAAAGCACTCTTGCTGGTAAGTGATCCCTTTGATTTTATAGTTAAAAGATGCACATGCACCAAATTCTGAATTGTCCTAACTTGCTCTCCTGTGTAGGCTTCAATGATTTCGGTGGTCAATTCACTATTGATCAAAGCACCGTTTCTATTTCTGGCGCTACCCCTCAATATGTGATCATCAAGATGACCATCGCTATGAACAACCCATCGTTTATCACCATTACTATTGGTGACATTCAATTCGATACCCTTGTTTCAGGCGTCAATATTGGTCCCACCATCTTGAAGAGTCTTACTATCGCTCCAGGAACCCAAAACTACCTAGCTGAATTCCACTTGACTCCCATGGGTGGTAACAACGCCGTAGTCTCTGCCATTCTCTCTGGTTATTTGCAAAAGCAAACATTGGCGCTCACTGTTAAGGGCTCAGATAACTCTACCTCCATTGCCTCGCTCAAGCAAGGTTTGGCTGGTGTCAGTCTTACTGGCTCTCTTACCGGTATCGATGCTCACCTTATTACTGGAGGTGTGGTCGAGGATTTAAGTCTTGATCTTGCTCATCTGGCTATTGGAGCTAGTACTCTCATCACCCTCCAAAATCCATTGGACGTTGCTTTCTCTATTACCGGCCTTAAGGCTGCTATTTACTACAAGGGAACTTCTTACTTTGAGCTTGCTTCCATTGACTACACCTTCCCATCACCCTTCACTATCGGTGCCAAGAGCTCGGCTACTTCTGGAAAGATTCCCATTACCTTCATCGATCCTTTGGGCCATCTCATCGACCTTGCTGAAATCTTGGTCGCCAAGAGCATTGTTGTTGATATCAGTCAAAATGCCACTGTGGTCGTTGGCGATGGTTTCAATAATGTCCTCACCTACAGCCAAGCTGGTGTCACCATTCAAAATGAGATCATAGAAAGCACCATCCAAGAGATCCTCGGTGCCCTTGGTATCAAGGTCGGCGGCCCCAACGCTCTGATCGCTAATGTTTCTTCATCTGCTACTGGTGTCTCCGCTACCACCGCACCCTCAGGTGCTCTTCCTACCCTGCTCGACCCCTCTACCACTACCACTACCGCCTCTCCTACTACTACTCCGGCTGCTAATGACAAGTCTACCACTACTACTACTACCACTACGTCTTCTCCTGCTGCTGCTGCCACCAGCAAGAGCGGAGTCTGGCCTTTCAACCTCTTTTAAGAAGCTTACCCCTTCGTTTAGGATCCCTTTGAATAAATCGGTAGACTCGTCGTTGTTTTCTTGAACAGAGAATTTTTTTTAATTCGTTTTACATATTTTTTTTTATATATTATCTTATCTCTTTTCTTTCATTCCTTTCAAAATGTAATCTGATCTGATTTGTAATGCCATACCTACTTTGAAAGTGGAAATATTATAGCCCCGGCAGTATTTGATATTCTGTGTGCGCATAATGTATTGGTTTTAAAGTGGATTGGGCAGTAAGCATTGTAGTCACCATTGAGTTCCATGAAGGTGTTTGAAGTTGAATTGTTTTATCCAATACTAGTCAAGTAGCAAAGGGCTATTTGACGGAACTGTAACCTCATATTCAGATTCAAACGAATCAAACTTTGACCTGACATAGAAACACTCAATCGACGCTTTTTTCATACATGGAGTAGTGGACTGCAGTTGTCTGAAACTATGCAATTATGAATTTCGCTCTGACCGAATACTGGACTGAAATAATTTGAGCCGTTGAAACGCAGCGGTACAATTTAAAGGAAGTTATATGCAACAATAAATTTAATGGCAATTTGTGTTTTCAAATAATGAGCAGCCGACAACCCAGGTAGCACGTCAAAGAACTTGTGAAAGCGTAATGTGCTTGCATCAGATAGTAGAAGAGAAAAGACGCTGTTTCTATGTATTTGGTGTGTAGGCTGGACTGAAATAGCATTGAGGCAGGTTTGCTGAGTATAAGGCGGGGATACATTTTTTAATCATGGGCGATCAGTTGCATACTTCACTTTTACTTTCAAATTCACTATTGCTTCTCCAAGAATCCTTTGCGAAATGGCCATTACATAAAATATAGAAAGTGCTTTACGCCACATAACTTGCCTTCTTTGCCATACAATGCTTTCCTGCTTTGTTGCTCACGCGACAAGGCGGTGTCCTGTAAAGCCTGACATACTCTTTGGACAACTGCGTCCAGCACTACTACTAGTCGTTGCAATACTTGGTATATGCTCACACAAACAAAAACTCAACCAACTGAAAACATCAATGCTACCACCAATGCGGGGAAGACCAGTGTAACCTTTACCGAAAACAGCTATGGGCACTGGGTTGGTGCCTGGGAAAGAGCTCATAGCAACAAACAACTTTTGCGATTCACACCTCAATCACATCACTCGACTCCATCCCAACATGCTCTATCACGGAAATTCATTTTTGAACTACGACCTTTGGATGAACATAACGTCGTACTTGGAAGTCCAAGACGTTTTGAACGCCTCCATGTCCTGCCGAGCTTGGTATAGGCAGCTGGCCCATCAATCTCTGTGGGAAAAAGTATATACCAGTATACTTCCTGGTTATCCAACTGACCATTTTCGAATTAATCATGATATATTGAACTGCGCTCGGCCTGAATTCGTTTCAATGGACGGAAATGGGCCTGCAATGCTGAGCAAGTGGTATAAGACATCATGGAAGCAGCGGGCAGTGTATCTGGCGCATATCCTTCGCGTACAATCGGCGGTTATATCAACCATGAGGCAAAAGACAAAAGCGTTCTTGGACATACCAGCCCAGCCATTGCATGATGTCGAGCGAATTAATCGGTTCGAGCGGACCTATGGTGCCACCTTTCCCATTGACTTTGTCATTTTTGCAATTTACTTTGCACATCACCTGCGAGTGGACCAATCCAATCGCCATGAACCCAGTATGGGGCTTGTGTCAGGAGAATGCTTTGAAAACCCTCATTTGTGGAAGTACTGGGCTGACAAATTCAACTTTCAGGCCTTGAATTTAGGCAACTCACAGCAGCCGATTATCATGGAGGGATATGGACCACTGCAAGACCAAACCTTTCGCAACATGATGATCTTCCCTTTCTCGCAACTCACCAAATGCGACGAGTTGAACAAGGCACAATTTCTTGGAATGGCGCTCAGTAGAGATAACAGTTTCCCTCCCATGCGACCAAAAAATGGCCGGCTCCCCCATGTTCCTGATGATAGCAACTTGGAAGACGCTTCAGGGTTTGTTTATCGGGCATCTTTCACTGCTTTGCAAGAGAAGACATATGGATTAGAAGCCTTATGCGAAAGCTTCACTGACTACCTCGTTCAATACACGGGTGTAGTACTAGAGTACGGGGATGTACCTCAATATGGCCGAATCGGCTTTGTGGACTTGATGATAGGGTTACCAAGAGACCATTCTCCAAAGATATCCATTTTGTTACCGCACGCTCTTGATTGGGACATTGGTAGTTACCTTCCCACTGAATTCACTCTCATGGACTCAAGCATTCCAGTCTTTACATCACTTGAACATCAAATCGATTGTAGTTATTCGAAGGCAGTTGACAATTTGGGCTACGCAACAGAAAGCTCAGTAGCGGTACCTCCAAGGCAATTATTTATGGCTGCACAGGATCAACATCGGCACAATCAACTTCACAGTCGTCATGATGTAAAAGCACCAAAACCAAACACAATTAAACTGGCTGATTTTGGCACCGGACAATATCCACCAGTAATGACCATTCGATTGCCCTTAGATGTATACCAGCGTCTCATGGAACAAGCTGAAGAGTGGATATCTACTTCAGGATGTAAGTGCGATATATTCTTAGAAATTTTCACCCTTTACTAATTTATGACATTCTCATCTTACCAGCGACGTTGGGGACGATAACTAGACAGGTGGACGGAACACAGCTGCAAGTAATTCGACACATCACTTCTGATATGATGGGCCTGTATCACCTGCACCATAGATGTATGCCAGTTTCATTGTTCTACGACACGGCTGAGCGAACGGCGTATGATTTCATCTTGACAAGCAAGGAATTTTATGACCATGTCAAGGCTTTGGAGACCGAAATTATCAAATACTCGGCTTTTGAGCTTGGGGTTATTGCCAAGCGCTTCAAGCACCAGTTGAACCATTTGGGGTATTTAATAGGACGTTTTGAGAACCCGAAGACGGACTGGATGGTTCGAGTTAAGGCAGACCTTGGCGAGATTCCTAGCTTGACTTGGAATGAATTTAATTCAAAGTGTTAGTTTGGATCATCCTTCTTCTCCTTAAAGAGCAATAAATGACCACAGGCTTTTTGATGTACTCATTGAGACGTAACATAGAACACGACTTGCTGGCAATAGTCAATGTTATTATTCCTTGTTAAGTCTCATAAAGCGTGCCTTGACACATTGAATCGTTAAATTTACTGAGTTAACATCGTTGTTATCCCCGTGTGGGTACTACCTTATTGGGCGTACGGACCCCTCAATGGCTTACGTTGCATCATTCGCAGCTTGCATTGTAGCCGATACCGAGCTGGTCTTTCTCCATTGTATAAAATAACCAATTAAATCAATCGATTTGCTTTATCATAACAGTTTCAATGAAATCAAAGCGTTTTCATGATCGTTACGGCGGATCGTGAGCTCAAGGAATCGGCAAATTGCATGTGGCGCTCCAGGACTGGCAACTTTCCGCCGTGGCTGGAATGAAGTCTCAAAAAAGTGCCTGACTCTTACCGTTCATGCTGTTGCGGTCATGGCAAGGCGAGTTTTTAAAGAGGCTATAGCACGTCAACTATCCCATATCTCGGGAATCAAGCATAACATTCTAGAGACCGCCATTGAAATACCAAAAAATAGAACACATGGCGAATTCGCGATACCCTTACCGAAAGTCATTGGCAAATCCAACCAGTCAGTTGGGACTCCTGTGGAATGGGCTAAGCAGCTTGCGTCAAAGGTACGCATTGGAACGACACACAATGTTAAAAGCTACTAAAACACCTTACTAAATGTCGCCTGTGCTCAGTTTCAAGCTGACCCGTTTATAACTCGAGCAACCGCGGTGGGACCGTTCTTGAACTTTTCAGTGCAGCCAACCGAGTTTATCCGACGCACACTTGACGATGTCCATCAGAACAAGCAATTATATGGAGCGAACAAATCCTTCGGTCACGGAAAATCGGTGACCATCGATTACAGTTCGCCCAACATCGCAAAACCATTTCATGCAGGTCATTTACGAAGCACCATACTCGGCAACTTTGTTAAACAGGTCCACCTTGCCATGGGCTACAATGTCATTGGCATCAATTACCTTGGAGACTGGGGAAAGCAATACGGTAAATGAAAGGAAACTTATTGCTCATAAATGTGTGTTGGACTAACGTACAATTTTTGGTAATCCACTTTTTGATGATAGGACTGTTGGCTGTTGGATTCGAAAAATATGGTGACGAGCTTCTCTTGAAGAAAGACCCTATACACCATCTGTATAATGTGTATGTAAAAATTAATAAGGATGCAAAGGAGGACCCCGAAGTCGATAGGCAAGCCAATATGTATTTCAAGCGTATGGAGGACGGTGATGAGCAAGCTTTAGAACAGTGGAGCAAATTTCGACAGCTGAGCATCACTTCTTATAAGCAAATCTACAAACGCTTGAACATCGAGTTTGAGCAGTATTCAGGGGAGTCTGAAGTTAACGACTACATTCCACGCATATACCAATTGCTTCAAGACAAGGAACTCACCTTCAAACAAGACGATGGGACATTAGCTGTGGATCTGGAAAAATTCAAACTTGGCAAACCGGTGCTCAAACGATCTGATGGCACCAGTCTTTATCTCACTCGTGACTTGGCCAGCATATTGATGCGATGTGAACGTTTTCCAGCAGATCGAGCTGTCTACGTTGTAGGGACAGAGCAAGGACAATACTTGAAGCAAGTATTCAAGATCGCAGACCTCTTGTTTGCAGGACATCAATCCATGCCCAAACAGCTGCTTCATGTTCCGTTTGGTCGAATTCATGGCATGTCAACAAGAAAAGGAAGCGTAGTGTTCTTACAGGATATTTTAGACACAGCAAAGACAAGCATGCTCGACATCATGAAAGAGAATGATGAAAAGTATCGACAGATGCAAGAAGACGTCAACGAGGAGATTGCAGATGTAGTTGGTGCTTCTGCTGTATTAATACAAGATCTGGCCGCCAAACGAATCAAAGACTATCACTTTTCTTGGAAGAGAATGACAGATGCACGCGGTGATACCGGCGTTTATCTTCAGTACGCACATGCTCGCTTATGTGGGTAAGTCACTAGCTTCCTTTTAGGTTTAAAACTGCCAACTTCTTTTATCCATGAACTCATGATGTCTCAATTTTTTTTTTTTACGCTAGCATTGAACGGAAATCAGCAACACCCATTATGGCAGACATTGATGCAGATTTATTGAAGGAGAAGGAGAGCATGGACTTGGCTGTCATGATATCACAATACCCTGATGTTGTTCAGAGTGCGTTTGAAACCTTAGAGCCATGCACCATCGTCCAATATCTTTTCCACCTTTCTCACGCCATTAGCTCCGCCAACGCTCAATTGCGAGTTAAAGACGTCCAACCGGACCTTGCAAAGGCACGAATGTCTCTGTTCTGGGCAGCCAAAACGACGTTGGCCAATGGAATGCAACTTTTGGGAGTAGAACCTTTGGAACGAATGTAGAAGACAATTGATGTCACTGCCATAAACGGCACGTTCGGAATGTTGATGAAAGGAATCTCCTACTCACCAGCCACTAGACTGCATTTTTTTTTTCTTCTCTTCTTGTTGTTTGTTCCTTGCCCTTTATTTTTCTTTCATTGCCTTTTGAATTCCCAGTGCGGACGTTTGGAAGCACTCCTTGTGTCAGTTCATCTTACCCTGCATCTCTTTCCATTCCCCACTTTGTAAACAATGACCATAGTCATTGTTTAAATTCCCAATTGTCGGCGGTGCAGACCCTAATTTTTTTTTAATTGAATCATAACAAACACGCTTGTCTCTTTCAATCTCCCATTCGGATTGTCGCCTTCCACCTACCTCTTCAGATATTGGTGGTTTTGGTTTTTTTTTTTTTTCAGGAACACATTTCTCCCCCCGAGTAACTCAACCCCAAAAACCAGTTTAAGCCCAAACAAATCATGTCAGCCGCTAAAATGGACGTTGCACAGTCAACAGAGCATATGATCGGATCCTCCAGTATGAATCCAGTTCGTTTGGATAGTAAAGACCATTTTCTACATCAGAACAGTACTTCTATCGAAGAGGACGCCGGAGACATTGTCGCTAATAACCTGGCCAACCAATTGGCTTCGCAGTTCGCCCGTTACGAATTGACTCAACCTCCCCCTTATTACAGCACCGATAACTATACTATGCAAGCCACAAGCGATGTCATAGATCGCTCGGCCCACCACGATGTGGAAAAAGTCATTGAAGTTGCTCCCAATGGCCGGTACGCCCGGTTGAACACGCTTCTTGGAAAAGGTGCCTACAAGATTGTATATAAAGGCATAGATCGAGAAGAAGGCTACGAAGTGGCATGGAACATCTTTTCTCAGGTAGGCATGGACATGGATGGAGGCTCTTTTTCACACCTTTTTGCTCATTCTCTCTATGTTTGATAGCCAGCAACCACCGACTATGGAGAATTAAGCCATGAGATTGAAATTTTAAAGTCAGTACGACACCCCAACATCATCGCCTTTCATGACGCTTGGTCTACCAATAACGAATTTGTCTTCATCACGGAACTGATGACCTCTGGAACCCTTCGTGACTATATCCGCAAACTCTCACTCCCCAACATTAAGGTCGTCAAGCGTTGGTCACGGCAGATTCTCAAAGGTCTGGTTTACCTTCACGGCCATGAGCCTCCTATCATCCACCGCGACATCAAATGCGACAACATCTTCATTAATGGTGCTCATGGAGAAGTTAAGATTGGTGATCTTGGTACCGCCCAGGAAAATTCTCCCTTAATCAGTTCTGCCAAACGATATACAGTGATTGGAACTCCCGAATTCATGGCGCCGGAAATGTATGAAGAGAAAGGATACAGTGAGAAGGTCGACATCTATGCTTTTGGCATGTGTTTGTTGGAGATGGTGACTGGAGAGTATCCTTATGGAGAATGCAAGAATGCTGCGCAGATTTACAAGAAAGTCATTCAGGTAAGTGCCGCCACCACTTGCTGATTCGTTTTGGGAGGTTCTTATCACTAAAACGTTGGGTCGTTTAGAATATCAAGCCGGAGTGTCTGTCAAAAGTCCAAGACGAGGAAGTGCTGGCTTTAATAAATAGCTGTCTTTCACCTGAGAATGAAAGGTAATGCTGTGCTGCAGGTCCAGGATTTTGAAATTCAGATCTTACTAATCTCCCTATCTTGGTAGAATGTCGGCTCAAGAAATCTTGGAACACTCATTCTTAGCTGTTGAACCAGAAGTTGTCCTTGTTGCTACGGACAGTACCAAGAAGCACCTGCACATGTTGGTTGTTTTCAAGGGCATGGAAAAGTTGTCGGTTAAATTCGAGTTCAATGCTGTAAGACATCGTTTTTCATCCCCCGCATCATCTTGAAAATATGAGGCGTGACTAATTTTCCACCGTGTAATTCAGGACACTGACACTGCGGATGAAGTTGTTTCCGAAATGGTAGGCTAGACCAGATACATGCTTGGTCATCGCTCAATAAATGGTATCTAACTGAACCTTCTCTATAGATCGAAGAACAAGTTTTGCCTCAACGGTATCAACAATTAATCACTGGCGAAATTAATCGAATCTTGCGTGATATGACCAAGGATTCCGGTAGTCAGCAAAACGATACGGCAAGACTGGTATGGAGACGTGAATATGATTACCAATCTGAATTGGAACAAACCCGACTGGAGACTTTGAAAGCCGAGGAGAGAGCCTTGGAAGCTCAAAAGCGGTGTGAGGAATTAGAACTGCAAGCTAGCATTGCTGAAGAGAAATTTTCTGATACGGTGCGCAAGATGACGGCCGTCGAAGTAGAAGAACAAATAGAAAGTCCTCAAGATACCACCAGGTCTACTCACGCCGCCTTGATGGAGCATGTGCTTTCCAGTAAGTCGATACCATTGTGGTTGCGAGAAATGCCACCAGCATGCTCACTCACCCGCTGTTGTCATTGTAGAATATGAAGATGATGAGGATATCCAAGGTCTTGTGCTGGATGCGGCAGCCGCGACCAATCGTGGAAGGGATAAAGCCACAGAGTGGGTTCACAAACTTCATGATCAGGACATTCTGACGGTCGGCGATCTGCGCGGTCTTTATGATGAAGATTGGGCCGGTTTAGGTTTGACGGTATTTGCGTTGAGAGCTCTTAAGAACACTCTCAAAGGAAAGAGACCCTCTATGCGTAGCAATAGTATATCCGATATAGATGGACCTGGGAGTGTGGAAGATGTTCAATCTGTTTAATTCATAATTGCTAAATAAATGTGTTTTTTCTTTATACTACTTTTTATGCCCTGATATTCCCAGCATTGAGCCATGATAGGGTAGTTTGTCTCGCACTCATGGATTTTAAATTGCAAGAGCGCCATTTGCTGACATGAAGAAAAGGGGGGTGGGGTTTATATACATTGATGACCAAAAAGCCATAGAGGAGATACATGAAAGATTTTAAGTCAGTACAAGGGACAAAACAACCATGAATGCCATGGAATTTTGAGCGGTGAGTGATTCATGTGGCGATATTCAATTTGCTTTGACGATTCAATAGATCCTGTCTTGTGCCATTGACATTCTGATTATCCCACGGTATCCAAAGACCATGACTGAGGCCAACATAATACCATATGACAATGGATATGATGACGATCATCCAAACCGCTGAAAGAAGTGCCATGGCTCGATTCAGAAGATGAAATAATTGAGAGTATGACAACTCCCTTCGGTACTGAGCTTTATGCAGCGTTCCTCCTAACGCCTTGGTCATCCATGACGATGTCTTAAGGTCGACACTGCTGCAACTACTGCGAACGCTCCCTGCCGATGTCTGCGGGCGGCAGTAAAAACCCCCTATCCACCAACAAGGAAATAACAGGAAACCAAGTGCAAACAGAGTGACTTGCATGGAATAAAGTGAACCTTCTGCTTGCCAAAAGTAATCGTCTCGGATACCATCTGAATTTGGCGTTGCTACTGAATCCATGTCATCTGCGTAGGAACGATTATCTTTTGCTGATGAAGCTGACGAGATGGTTGCACAGGTATGTTGAAACAATGGCACGGAGTCATCCAATCGATGGTAAGGATTGACGGTTATTTTAGGGTCCAGCATAGGAGTTCTCAGTAACCAGGATCTCGGCCAACCCTGCTTTCTTCCAGAAGCCATAGATCTGAACAAAAATTGGTAGTTGATAGGCGCATCTACAGAAAACCGATATCCATGGGGAGTCAGTTTATGAGATGTTGCGGCGGGGTAGGTCGAGGGTCTAACATGTGCTTGCTGTGGAACATCCAGGTCCAACGCTCGCTGAGCTGCTAGTTTGACAGATGACCTCGACTGGCTGTGGAAAGGTGCCAAGGTTGCTGTATCGGATACCGCACTACCTCGAAACGCACTGATATTCGACTGCGGTTTAGGAGTAAAAACAAAAAGTTGACTAGCGTTGGCATCGATGGTTGGTTTATAATTGGGTGTTGAAATACGACTCCCACCAGGCACTGGCGACGCAAATGGATCTAGAAAAGAATCCATTGACAGGTAGAAAATGAAAGGAAAGGAAAAAGAAAAAACAAGAACAGAAACCTTTGATAAACACATTCTCAAACAGCTTTATTGTATCAAGACTTTGTAACAATTCCAATGAACGGCTTTTTTTTGAGTTATGTAGTCATTCTCCCAGAGATATTCAATTTCAACGTATTCAGTAAGTCAGGAGTGGGCTTCAAAAATCTGAAGTTGCTGACCAATGAACATATGGGCCAGCCTTTTCCCCACACTCACGCAAAATAAAAATATTTAAACAGTAAAGACCCAACCGAACCACTTTGTATTCCATACATCCCGCCTAATGTCATTCCCAGTCGCTATACCTTCGAAGGAGAAACACTTCATGACTCTCCATAAGGAGGGAGGGTTGTACATTCTGCACATGCACAATGCGGACAATAGATTCAATTCAGAATTCGTTGCCGCGTTGAACCAGGCCCTGTCGATTGTTGAGGGAGAGTACAACTCTGCTGAAGAGCTGCAGGCCACTGCACTCGTCACCATTGGAAACGACAAGATTTACTCCAATGGTCTCGACCTCATGCATGCTTTTGCCAATCCCGCCTTTATGGACGGCTATTTGGCCTTATTGAGGCGTCTTTTGACTTTCTGTATCCCCACTGTCGCTGCTCTCAACGGGTAGGTAGAGCAGAATTACTGAATGGGGTGAAATTTGAATTTGCTAAAATTGAAGTGTTTTGATGATAGACATGCGTTCGCTGGTGGTTGTATGATGGCATTTGCTCATGGTAAGCATCGTTGTATCACACGTGAAGGATGAGCCATTGGAAACTGATGGCATTGTCGTGTCTTATATGATAGATTATCGTGTTATGCGTTCCGACAGAGGATACATTTGTATGGTAAGCCCACAAATTCCCCCCTTTTCTTTTTGAACATTAGGATTAAAAGCTTAATTTCCCCATTTAGAATGAGGTGGATCTGCCTGCTCCTCTAGCACCAGGTATGGCGGCTATTCTTCGTGAAAAAATGACTCCTCATGTCTACCGCGATATGATTCTACAAGGTCACCGCTTTACGGCAAAGGAAGCGTTGGAAACCCACCTTGTGGACGAAATTGCTGAAGCTGACAAGGTGTTGCCTGCTGCCAAAGCCTTGGCTCTTAAGTGGGCTCCCAAGGCCAAAGCTGGCATTGTGTACAAACAGCTAAAGGATGAAATGTTCACTAATGTAGTAGCTAAATTATCGATACCCTACCATCGATTAGCACCCAGAATGTAAGAATAGAATTAAGAAAAAATATAGCGGCCATAAATTGTTTTTATTACCCTATGGCGCGATGCAGTGGTGAAATAACGCAAGGGCATTTGACCGTCACAGGGCGAAATTGTTACAGGTCCCCGCACCCACGGCTCACTTTATCCATGGTTGTACGTTGCAAATCCATGGTTCTACCCTCGCACTAAAGCCATGATCGATAAACTCAAATAGTCCACATCTTCACAGTATTCAATATCTATTTGCTTATCTATCCACTTTGCCAACTAGCTTTGGCTTGTCTTTCTGTTGTACACTTGATCCCAAGACGACAGATTGCGCAATAACAAATTAGCGTGGTAAAAGCAACCCCTAGCATTGCGCAATAAGTGGCATGGTGCGATCAATTGCCGTTTAGATTGGCTGACAGATCTCAAACACCAAGCATGGTTGCCATCATTTCAGTCAAAAATGGCGAGCAATATGGAAACACCCCCATTCAGGTAAGTTTTGACTTGATAGTGGTAGTCAGTCTTTGGTTTCCCAATTTTACCTCATTGACCATTTCCTCTTTGATTGCGCCATTACTTGCCGAAAAAATTCGTTGCAACCTTATCCTTCCCTCTTCTTATCTCTCTATTTCCCATTCCTTCTTCCCCCCAATGACACAGCCCGATACCCAAGCTATGCGAACTCTACCTCCCATAAGTTCATTAGCACATCAATCAGATTTGACCAATCGTCCCAAATCGATTCTGCCGGCCACTACCCCTCGAATCACGCCGATACTACCTCACATTGTCACTACGGCGACCACCACTTCCACATACCATCCTTCATCTCATGAACCTGTGATGAACTCTCTATCCTACTACCCTTTACATGTAACATCCACGCCCCACCTTCCAGATGGGTATGCATATGATCCCACCAAGTCGCCACCAAGCCATTTGGACGGAAAAGGCGGTCAGCTGACCTCTGAACAAGTATTGGCGGAAAAACGACGACGAAACGCAGGCGCATCGGCTCGGTTTCGTGATCGACGAAAGCAGCGTGAAAGAGATATGACTGATAAATGCCATCAATTAGAAGAACGAGTAAGAGAGCTCGAAATAGCCCTTTCGCGCGCTACTGGCCAAAGCGTAGAAGAGATTCAAGAGGGAGCTCGCAAGCCACTACATCAACGAAGACGAAGTAGTTCTGTGTATTCAGATGAATCGCAAGACAAAAGTGATAATTTCCAAACCCTCGGTGAGCGAGTTTCTGAACTGGAAAATTTAGTCGGGCGGTCCCGTCGAGAGAAAGATGCAAGTGTGAAACAGCTGCAAGAGCTTGAGAAAGAAGTGAGTGATCGATCCCCTTTGTTTTCCATGCCTGACTGTCAAAAACTCTAAACTCGGTTCTCTTCAGAACGCTTACCTTCGCTCACTGCTGACCCCAGCCACAGCTCCAATAGCAATGGCCCCCTCCACGCCGCCAATGTCAGTTTCATCGTCCCCTCCCACTAGCAGTCATAAAATCGTCCAACAACGCTCGACCATCGCTGTAGAAGAATCGTCGTCCATCGAAGCAAAGAGACGAAAATTCAGTCATGACGCTGCTGAGGATATCACTGTAGAATCGTCCTAAATAGCCCAGCCGTAGCTTCTTTGCTTTGAAATGTATATAATAAAAATTTACCCACATAAAACCAGAACACTTATGTCATTCTTGCAGTTTTGAGGCCATCATGACTCCCCCTTGTCGTTTTTCCTTTTCGAGCAAATGTCAATGAACGTGGCTCTCCTCCACTTTTGACAAAAACCGTGGTCGTTTTCTTCCTCCTTTTCTTCGGTCATGTACAACTTTTTCAAGGAGGATTCAGTTGGAAACGAAAACCTCATCATGCGCTGCTACTCACACAGGGTTAGGGTACATTGGATTGGTTGGTGTTAAATGCAGTCGACACAAGTTTGGAGCGGCGCCCTAACGGCTGAGGTTTGAAAAGGTGGGAAGTTTGGATCTGAAGAACGAGAGAATTTTTTTTCATCCTTCCCCGCCTTTTTTCTTCTCTACTCAACATGTTGCACTACGACACTGTACTTGGTACGATATGATCCATGAACACCCCACATGTAAACCGGTAGCTAACCCCTATCATCACTAGAACCCCAGCCAGTTGCCTCGCATACTGCTAAATCTGTTCACCATGTCATAACCGACGACATGCAAGAGATGTACATGTCGTCGGACGAAGAGACCACCACCACGTTTAGCACGGTTGCCGCTGGCGACTCTGCTAACATGGATCACGACATGGAAAGCCCCATGAGAGAAGAAAGTTATAAACAGTTTCAACATGCCATGGAAAGCGCCACCGATACACACGTTTCCACTTGCAAGAGCACGTATTTCTTCGATGGCGGCAAGCGCTTTATTTCTGTAAGTATCCCGCGGCATGTGCAACGCAACGTCCACCTTGCCATGTTAACCCTTGAACTTTTTTTTTTGTAAAGCTTCCAACCCTGGGTAACTCTAACATCAAGGCAGCTTCGTTGGTATCACGCATGTTTGAGCACTGGTTGGAAAATAAAATTTGCCACACAAGTCATACCGACCAAGAAGATCACGTCCCCATCTTAGAAGACAGTGTTGAACTGTGTTCAGAAGACATCATGAATACACTCAAACAAAAAGGCTCTGTTCGTGCCTTCAACGGCCTGTCTCATGTGTTGGTCAAAATTCGAGCTGGACACGCTTACTTTTATCACCAACTGGATGACGGTCAGCCCTTATTGTCACAAGACATGGAGGACTTTTTCCAGCAATTTCCTTTATTTGTTGAAGTGACCATCCACGTCAAAACCCTCGACACCAAGCGACTTTCTCCTCAACAACCTTGCAAAGTTCTCTTGTCTATGGAGAACATGGGTATCAACGCTACCAAGCCTTACAGATTGATGGAAGAAATTCATCTTTCATGATCTTGGTTAAAAAAAAAACCCAAAAATTGCCACCCATGCCGCTCTGGCATTTGATGATGAGCAAGCAACATTTTTTTTTTCCACCTTTCCATTCCCCGCCGCCCTGTTTTCTATTTCTCTCTATCCCTTTTTTCTTTCTTTTTGAAACAAGCAGAGATGCTTTCCAAAGGGAAAAAAAATTGCATACCCGTACGTACATTCTTCCCCTCAAATCAATGCCTTTCTAGATAGTATCCCTTCAAATCCTTTTAGTATTTCTAAGTTTGTGTGTTCTGTTCTCCATCCGAGAATGGTTGTAAATAAAATCACTCTTTCACCCTAATGTTGTTGGCTATTATGGAAGGATTTCAATGAACTGGTATCTATGTACAGGGGTAGGTTCAATCGCTGTTGTCTGAATCAGTATAGTCGACGGAAACAAGGGATATTGCGGAGGAACTTGATTCAGGCACTGTCCAAACCATATATTAATAAGAAAAAAGGTTCCGGTTAGCGCACGGTGATTGGCATAGGAGAACCGGACCAATACGAACCTTCTTTGGACTGCTGCTTCACAACTACGATGTCAGCCAAGGTATCTTGCTTGGACAACTGTCCAAAGGAAATAGTGCTTTGTAGAAATGGGTCGACTTTTCGTCGAGTCTGAGTGACCAATCGACTGGCCAGATCATCTTTCGCGCAGCCTTTGGTGTCCCGGCGCCGCTTGCTAAACAATGGGCTCACTTCTGCATCCTTTTTTCTCTTCTCTGCAGAAGCAATGACGGGATCTGCGAGAGACAAAAAAAATATAAACGACGTCAGAGACATGAAACCATTTCACTTTCTCATCCCCCCATCATGTACCTTCAAATTCGGTGAGCTTGGCTTTGATCTCATCATCGGGATGCTCGTCCACAAGATCAATGTGAAGTGACATCTTGTCCTTCAATTTATCGGCTTTCTCCACATTGGCTTTTTCAATCTTCTTTTGTTCTCTGAACTTCCGTCGTAATTGCTGCGACAGGGTATAGGGATCACTCCACTGAGCGTCATTTAGTCGCTGAAGCTGGGTGAGAACGGGCACAGTTTCAGCTGCCTTCCGTTGATCCTGTACTCCATGTTCCAATTTGAAAAATGCGTCATTTTCCAACTTTTCCAAGGTCGCTTCATCTGGTATCGAGGGTTAGTCCCGCTATGTTCCAGGCCATGCAACCATCGAGCAATGAATTTACCTTTCAGCCGGATCACTTCGGAGTCCTCCGGCTCCCATTCCTCTACTTTTTGCCGCGCTCCGCTCACGACATCGTATTTCGTTTCCTAGAAATTCCGTTTGACTGAGTTGGTAAAAAAAAAAGTCGGAACTTCCTACCACATGGCGACATTTACCTTTGGGTTGGTATGAATTTCGATCCAGTTATCGCACAAGTGACATTTCATTCGAAATTGCCATATCGGCGTTGAGAAGTAATTCCCAATCTTTTTCTTCTCCGCATTGTAGCGTACGCCTAGAAG
The DNA here is from genome assembly GCF_025399195.1 of Umbelopsis ramanniana AG. Classification (NCBI taxonomy): domain Eukaryota; kingdom Fungi; phylum Mucoromycota; class Umbelopsidomycetes; order Umbelopsidales; family Umbelopsidaceae; genus Umbelopsis; species Umbelopsis ramanniana. The sequence goes on from NW_026252113.1 coordinate 68,177, forward strand.
GAAGGAACATTCAGCAAGGCCGCAAACGCGCGCTATGTCTGTGGACTTACCCATGCCAATATGATTGTCGCATCCTTCGCACCAGATATTGAAAGGAAGTTCAAACCTGAAATGAACAAACCCAAGCCAGGTGTTAGTACAGCCGAACATCACACGAGATATCGCCTGGATCAAATCAAATCTTACCGAACCACCAAGATCCCTTGGTCTATCTTGCGTGCCCGATCTCCAAGGGGATGTTTGCCTACGAATGTATTGACGGAGCCCTAGCATGATGGAGTTGCAACAAAAAAATGAGACCAAAGCTCGAGTACTTGACTGACCCGCCTACAACATACCTTTTCAGGCGTCCAGTCTGGAGGATAGTACTTGTTGAATGGCTGCATGTCGTGCGCAGCTTCAATGGGTGTTACCAGGAGACGAGCTTGTGGCAGGACTGCGAATGTGTTTTTTTTTCCACGCACGCACATTCAGTTCCAGCCCTACTACCCACCTAGCAAATCGAAATATCTAAAACCAATGCCACCGCACGTCGTTGTCAGATCGATCGCTCCTATTCTCATCGAACGATCCCCCCACGGCTTCATGGTCTACGCACGGAACCACCCAAAAAGAACCATCATGTGGAGCGTCTGGTGCGACTGCAGCACAAAAAGCTGCTCAGTGCATCGCTTGTTCACGTGCACTACGGGCCGATTACAACCCTGCGCTTTTGCGATGGTGGCAATTAAGGTTGCCCATTTTTTCGCAATAAGATATTACAAGAATTGGATTTCTAACGCAAGGCATTTTCACTTGAAGTATAGACATCGATCATTCCCCTCTCAAAAAAAAATAACACTCCATGACCTTTATGATAAGCTTGTAAATGTTTACTACTGTGCAGTTGAGTCACCACCTCGGGATGAGTCAAATCCCCTCTTCAGCTTAATCCACTTTCCCGACCTGCCCACTCATATTCACCCTCACCGAATTAAGCGAAGTGGTCCGCAACGGAGAAACTGTTTGAGCGAAGCTGGCTACATTGTATATCCGCTGAAGTCGAATGATGCATATTTGTAAATATTGGATAAGAAAGTCGAGACTGCTGGAAAGCGAAGAGACCACGTTGAGATCCATGGGCATTGCCTGACATTTGCTTACGTATCCTTGCCGGCATTGGTGGCAAAGCAAAAAAAAAAAATATGCGAGTGATACGATGAGGTGTCCCAACCTTTTCACAACGGGCCAATTGAATGTCACTGGTTTCAAGGATAAACTTCTTCCGCGACCCAATTTGTCAGGTCGGAGTCAGTAAGTGAATTTGTCTACGTAGGCCGTTTGTCATCCGCCTCCTTGTGAATGACACATAAGCGGGGACGATCACAGATCAGACAAATCATAGTAAAACCAAGATATTTGTTTAAATAAAATTGAACAACCATGATAAAACAGAACACAATGAATAGAAGTGTTTAATAAAAATCAAACTTGTATGTTCACTTCTTCATGGTCGGCGCACTTCGGCGATCCACTGGAAAGAAAAATCATTAATGGATAATTAGTTTGTTTGCAGGGACAGCTAGAAAAGCGATCAGAAACCTTGTAACAAATCAAATCGTAGACTGCGGTTGCAGCGATCGGAGGGTGGGTGCATAGCCACCTTTTTTATGACTTGTTCATGGTTATATCTTAAAGCCGTTAATATCCTGTTGGGTATTGCTTAGCAATACGGGCTGCGAAGTGCAAGTACCCGTTCATGTCCAGGCGGGGGTTTATGGCGCTTCGGGAAACGTGGATGGAGGGTGGATAAACCTCGGCCACGAATTCTCAGAAATTTTTAGCCGAGATTTCTTGGAGAGAGGGCAGCGATTACACAATCCCCCCACCCAACCAACCTGACACCCAAAAAATTGATATATAATCCATCACTGTTCCCAACCTCCTTTTCTTACTTTTCCCTTTTTAACCTATCTTTCTCCAACCATGAATCGATTGGACAATTATTCATTAAATTTACGACATGGCCCTTCCATCAAAGCCATGCTCAATGACGGTCAGATCAACCATTACCACTCTTCAGACGAGCAATTAGATCACCATCATTATCATAATACAACACCCCCAACGCTAATGCCATCACCACCTGAATTACTCCATGATAGTGGAGAAGACGAATCAGATGACGATATGATCCAGGATCATGTTAGCCCGTTACCTTATCTTGTTTCCAATTTCCAACGTCATCAAAGCAGCAGTTCGCCAGTATCAGTATTAAGGCAGCGAGAGTCCTCCATTAGATCAGACTCTAAACCTTCAGTGTCATTTGATGATACCACCAAGGCTGCCCAAGAATTCGGCGCACATCACCAGAGACATTTCACCACCGCGCGGCAGAACCGTTTGTCCGCTCACCGAAGCAAATTTTCATCTTCACCAGAAGAAGACTCTCAGATCAATCGTAGAAAATCGATACCTCATCGATCGCCTGCCGCGATCCAAGATGCTTTACAGGCCACTGCTTTGGATCAAAGTATTGTGTTCCAACTCAATGTATCGGGCGATTTATTTGATCATCAAGAATGGATCGACAAAGATAACATTGGATGCAAGCCAGAAGTGATTTGTGGTGAATCGCTCTTGACCGCACTGCAATCAAGAGTGACTTCAGCGAGACATGAGCGATCTAGTATGAAACCTAAGCAAACTTCACCTAGACGTCATATCGTAGCTCATAAGATCAATATTCCCCGTTCCCCTAAATCGCTTAAGCGAAGAAAGAGTCCTGAAGCCGTCAGCCCTTCCGAATTGGCCAACGCTTTCACAGACATGACGGTGTATACACCTCATAGTGATGAAAAACACCACCATCGACGAGCACATGCCATTGATTATAGAGCTCAATTGGATAATGATGATGAAGACGAGGATGAAACCCTCAAGTCTCCCATTAGCTCGGAGGAGGTCGCCGACAAATCTGCATCTCCTTCCACCACCTCCCATCGCAGCAAGTCAAAGGGTCCATGCCAAGCTTGCCAAGAAGTTTCCGATGGATGCATGCGTAAAGGGTTCAACTGGCCCTTCGAAGCCAGCCTCATCTACTATGACAAGGGCAAGCCTTTCGTCTACCTGTGCAATAAATGCGGACTCCGGTATGTACCGATTTTTTTTTTTTTTGGATCTAATGATATTAATAATACATCAGCACATACTGACTAAACAAAAAAAAAATTAATTTCATCCAGCTATAACAAGAGTAACGGTTGCGTATGTAGGAATTGCCGATGGGTGTTCTGTAAAGAAGAAAAACGCAAGGCTCTCCAGCATATCGAAAAGATGCGTGCATCTCGGCCTGATGGTCAGATCGATATGGATGAATTCATCGAAGGCTTCGTCTGCAGTCCAAAGTACTGGACGTGCGGGCAGAAATGGCGTGTCAGCTGGGTCCTGAATGCCAATGCCAATGAATAAGCGATACCAACGACTGACTAATTATCCACCAGCGTTTTTTCCTTTCTTACCTCTTGTACATAGACTTTTTTTTTTTTTTTATGATTCTTACACTTCATCGTACTTCACCATTCCCCCCCATCTCTATCTCTGAATAATTTTCTCTTTTTCACTTGTCATTTAATTCTTTCTTCTGTCTTCCTTTTGTCCTGTCTTCTACCGAAGCAAGGACTGTATCATAATTTTGTAAACCTCTGTTTCAATACAGTAACAACATACTCATTTTTTCCACTCGATGTTTACCTCGTATCACCTTGTTGCTATTGTCCTTATTTGGAGTTTTATCTTGGCGGACCGAATGCATGAAGATGCTACAGTGTTGACGCTTTTCGTCTCAGGGCAATCCAACTTGCTGGATGCTCATGAAACGATCTTCGTCATGGTACTTTATGGTTTGTGTGATCTATGTTTCGAATGGTTTCAAATCTCGTGGAAAAATGGGGGATGCCATATATGGCATACTCCCAGGCCCCCCAATGTGAGACCCGCCTCATACAAACTACAGTATGCGTATAGACACGTATCAGGTGCCGGTATGATTACTTACTGTTCACAGTATAGATTTATTTTTTTTATGACGTGTCCTCTCGAGACACAAGCTTTGATCTTTTTATAACACAATAGCCGTTCTTCATTACACAGCGGTTATATATATATTATGCTAATGTAACGAAGGTTCAAATGATCCTTTCCGTCGATTATTTGCCGTCCGCAGTTGGATCAAGGGGACCATTAACAGGGACCTGTTCACCCATGAACTGAGCGGTATCGAATCCGTTTTCTTCCAAATATTTCTTAAAATCAATATCTTCTTGTTCCAGCGAATCGGGCCCAATATTGGGGATGCAAAAGAAGGCAATGATTCCAGCTAAAATAGCGATGCCACTTCCTAATAAGAACGGGCCTTGGTTTCCCGCACGTTCTATCAATGGTTGAAACGCAAGCGTTCCTACCGTTGCGCCGACCTTACCGACGGCTGAATGAGATCGAAAGCAGTTAGTAACAATGAAACCCCCACAGCAGCCATGGGTTGCTTCTTCTTTACCTGCTGAAATGCCATAACAGGTTCCTCTGACCGAGGTGGGCCAGATTTCTGCGCTAACAAGACCAATGGTGTCGCCGGGACCTAATTCTCCCATCATCAGGAAGAGACCATACATTACCACAAACATAGGGAAGCAGTTCTTGACCAGCAAGTTAAGGCAGCCACCCATGATGAGACCAATAATGCCTTGAGCAATGAATCCAAGCGACATGGTTTTTCTTCTTCCTATCCGATCCACAAGCAAAGCCCCAGCCACGGCTCCAGGTAAATAAAACGCATAAAGTAGTGTATTCCATCCAGCGGTTTGAATCAGGGGGCTGCCAGGAGCGACGACGACATCGAGGATAGTGGTAGAGAACACGCCACTTGGATATGAGATAAAATCATACACAAACCAAAGACCTCCAGTGGTAAGAAGACGTCTCCAATAGCGCTTGAAGATGAGCCAGTACGGCACTTTGCGTTTAATGTGAGATTTTCGATATCTCGCAGGATCCGCCATACGAAGTCGGACTTTTTCCAACAACCAAGGAGAAAAAAAACAACGGTTAACCAGGCGGACATTTAAACATGTTCTCACATAAATTTCCAAACTCACAATAGAGAACACTAAGAGGTGGAATGACTCCAAGGCCTAAGCACAGTCTCCACACAGGTTCCAGATGACTCTCTCCAAAGATGGCCAATAGAATGATGGGCACCAACGCTGAAATAACATAGCCCAGATCAATGACAAAGTTCGTCACCATGATGAACAGAAAACCACGTCGTCCAGGCAGAACTTCGTCAGCACTTTCACCGGCTGCAACACTTGAGCATGGATATTCTCCTCTACATTTATAACCCATTAGTCTGACTATCCGCGGTTCAATAATGATTGTGAACACTTACCCTACACCAACGCCCATAATGCCTCTGGAGACAACCAACATCCATAGTAGTCCTTGTGGAGTGGTGCCACTACTAGCAGCACACATAGCGGCACCAATGATCACCAGTAACGTTGTCGAGACCAGACCGATTTTACGACCAATTCGATCGCAAATGACGCCAAAGCCAAGTTGACCAATGACAGCCCCCACGAACATAGAGTAGGAGATACGAGATGCAACGGTGGCATTGAATATATCGGTTCCGTAGATCAGTTTCAGTGGGACCTGGACAAATGAGATGATACCAGACTGATAGCCGTCGGAAAAGAGAGCCGCACCAGAGAAGATGGTAGTGAAGTAAGCAGCTCTTTTAGATTTGGCAGTGAAGTACACTGGAGACGACGTGGATTGGTGGTCTGAGCTGACGTCTTCCTCTTGTACTTGATGCGACAGGTTGCCCTTTGTATCCTGGCTGGTAGACCTACGATGCCCTGCTGTCTCAACATGATAGGTGGAGCTGGTGCTTGAATCCATTGAAGATGAATGGAGTTCACCTGCTTTGGAGAAAGGAAAGGCGAATTAAAGAGAAGAGAGGAAAGAAAAGTAAAGGCAGTTCAAAAAATGATCATTGTATATAAGGTGTGCCTTTCCAAATTGAGAATTCACATGCCCCTTCCTGCTTATGGTCATTTGAGACCATGCTACTTTGGCTTCACCACTTCATTGTTGAAAAGAAGTTCTCCTTTTCACTTCTTCTATCGAATCCTTTCGATTCTGTTGTTACTGCCATATAGGAGGCAAACCAGTGTTAGCTCCTATACGGACCGCCTCCTGGTAGCTTGAATCGCTGCTCGGAAATATGCTAGGTCTACAACGGTTTGAATACAGGCAGAAGTTTTGTGCTCCCCGCTTTTGAGCGAGCGACCGCATCTACGTATTTGATTCTTTTCGAGTAAGAATTTATTTTTCGAGTTAGTCCCACCGCTTGTTTCTGCAACAAAATATATTATGTATTTGCCTATAGCTCCCCCAATTAAACTTACTTGGGTCCGATACGACAATGGCTATGATGTGTTAAGCATGTCAACAACAAACAAATGCAAGTAGCTTGAATGAATTTCTGTAGAAAAAAAGAGACTTCATGTCTTATATTAAAATAAAAACTGTCTCTGTAGGGTGCCAGTCTTCACAGGGTGGCATACACTGCCGTTGATGGACAGGTAATCTGTGATAATGTAAAAAAAAAAAAAATTGAACTGTTACAAGTAATGCAGACGATTTTTTCTTACTCTTTAAATCAGATCTTTTATGATGCTGTTGATTCGATTGGAGTAGTGTTGGCTACCGTTTTGATAAGGTTGCCACCGCTAGATTATGCTATGCAATGCATATGGTTTCATATTTAGCGGTAAAGTACAGTATATGATCTCGTCTATAAAGCAAACGAAGTCTATTTAAAAACGGATGAAGGGTATCTGTCTATAACTCTGATAGGATATGGCAATGGAAGGTTGAATTTACTAATGTGTAAACATGGATCAGCGTTGGTGGTGCCTAGCTGAGTATTCGGCTATCTAAAATTTTTGATACGCTGATGTGAGTGCTTTGTGGTAGAAATATAGCAATTTGTCTATGAAATAAGTAAATTGGGGATGGTAATAAGAGACCCTCAATGTGTATATGAATGAGTGAATAGGTAAAGTTCGAGAGAAGCAGCGGTTATAAAGAGCTGCACCCATCAGCGATAAAGTGATTTGAACATTATCCACGTGACTTTGTCGATTTGCCACAATTTTTTCCAAATGGCCTGACTGGCTGTCATGACAAACGCGTAGTTGTACTTTTGGGCCAATCGTCACTTCAAACGCTTTTTCACAAATGTCCATCGATCCCAATTCAGCTGTGTACGCCACCGATGAATACGGCAGACCTTTCATCATTGTCAGAGAGAGCCAGAGGAAGTCGAGATTGAGCGGCATTGATGCTATCCGCGTATGTTCCTGTGTCCGATGCAAGTTTTCATCTTGTTCTCGATCAAACGTCTAATCTACCCATCCCTTCTACCTGCAGTCCCACATCCTCGCTGCCAAGACCGTTTCCAACATCATCAAAACTTCCCTTGGACCAAGAGGTAAGTTACTGGCGATCATCTCGTTCTTACTGTCTTACTCAGCCCCTAGACTAACTATTTCTCTCGGGATATTTCGTTGATCTTCATCTCAGGTCTTGACAAGATCTTGATTTCTCCAGATGGCGACATCACAGTCACCAACGACGGTGCTACTATCTTGGATCAGATGGCGGTTGAACATCAGATCGCCAAATTGCTAGTTCAGCTGTCAAAATCTCAAGACGATGAGATCGGTGATGGTACTACTGGTGTAGTTGGTAAGTCCCTGCGGCTGCTGTCTTTGTGTAGAGGACCATTCAATAACCCAGAGGATTTCCTTTTTCTGTAGTTCTCGCCGGTGCTTTGCTTGAACAGTGCGAAGAGTTGTTGGACCGCGGTATCCATCCCATCCGTATTGCCGACGGTTTCGAACGTGCTTGCGCCGTTGCTGTTGAACATCTCGACAGCATCTCCGATACCATTGAATTTTCAAAAGAGAATGTTGAGAACTTGTACAAAACGGCACGAACCAGTTTGGGCAGCAAGATGTAAGTTGACACCCTGTCATACTATGACTCGTGTTTCCCTCCCCAACTCACATCTTTTCTTTTCTTAGCGTCTCCAAGTGCCACGATCAATTTGCCAACATTGCCGTTGACGCTGTCTTGTCAGTTGCCGATTTGGAACGCAAGGACGTTGACTTTGAGTTGATCAAGGTTGATGGAAAGGTTGGCGGCTCTTTGGTCGACACTGCCCTGGTTCAAGGTGTTGTCATCGACAAGGATATGTCCCATCCCCAGATGCCTCGCGAGATCCAAGATGCCAAGATTGCTATTCTCACATGTCCCTTCGAGCCACCGAAGCCCAAGACCAAGCATAAGCTTGATATCACATCCGTCGAAGAGTACAAGAAATTACAAGAATACGAACGCGCCAAGTTCCAAGAAATGATCAAGCAGGTCAAGGACACTGGAGCCACTCTTGTTATTTGCCAATGGGGTTTCGATGACGAGGCTAACCACTTGTTGTTGCAAAATGAACTCCCTGCTGTTCGATGGGTTGGAGGTCCCGAAATCGAATTGATTGCCATTGCCACCAACGGTAGAATCGTTCCCCGTTTCGAGGATCTTACCCCCCAGAAGCTCGGTAAGGCTGGTCTTGTGAGAGAATTGTCCTTTGGTACTACCAAGGACAGAATGTTGGTCATTGAGCAGTGCGCCAACTCTAGAGCCGTTACTGTCTTTGTCCGAGGTGGTAACAAGATGGTAAGTTTAGGTGATGGGATTCCTATGTTTAAAATCGATGGCTGCTAACTCCTCATCCTTTCCTAGATCATTGATGAAGCCAAGCGTTCTCTTCACGATGCTATCTGCGCCGTCAGAAACCTTGTCCGTGATAACCGTGTTGTCTATGGTGGAGGTGCTGCTGAAATCAGCTGCTCTCTTGCCGTTTCCAAAGCTGCTGACGAGGTAAGGACACGTCCAAAGGAAAATGAAACCCGTTGGACTGAACTAACTTTTTCAATCTATTCAGGTCTCCACTATTGAACAATATGCTATGCGTGGTTTCGCAGATGCTCTTGATGCTACCCCTCTTGCTCTTTCTGAGAACTCTGGTCTATCCCCCATTGAGACCCTGGCTGAAGTCAAGGCCCAACAAGCCACCACTGGAAACTCTCGACTTGGTATTGACTGCTTGTATGTCGGTTCAAATGGTAAGTGCTTGCTTGATGGATGTCGTGTATGCAGGATGGAAAGGGACATGTATGCTAAACTGTCTGGTATAGATATGAAGGAACAGCATGTGTATGATCCTCTTATTTCTAAGCGCCAGCAATTCTTGCTCGCCACTCAACTGGTCAAGATGATTCTCAAGATTGATGACTGTATCGTTTCTGGAGCACCTGATGCAGAGTAAGAGAGAGACCCCCCACAAAAAGGAATGGGCTCCCCGTTGTTTGTACAGTCAAGCCAAGCCTTTAAAATCAAAAACTTAGTATAACAATCGCACCCTCAACCCCTTTGACCTCCAAAGAAGATTCCCTTCTTTTGAAACAAACCAAACCAAAAAAAAAAAAAACCTCTTTATACATTCGAATGAAACCCCCAAAAAGAAAGTACAGACTTTTGCTATCCTTAGACGCTCACTTCTTTACATATAAAAAAAAATGTCAGATTCAGTCTGATCTTTACCAATACGCCTTTTGAGAATTTTCCTGTGATTGCCCGCCCGCCCCATGAAGGAGACAAGGACCTTTCTACACTCATTTCAAAACATCTGGCTTCCCTTTTTTTTTTCTCTTATACTTTAATATTCGACATAGCTTAGGTGAGCTTATACTATCAAGCGGAAATAGGAAGAAGAAGAAAAAATTCACAATGGGGAAAAATCATAAACACAAGACATTATTATAGGTTGGGGGAAAGGCAATATTTTTTTAAGCAGATTAGGCTTGAGCGTCGGCAGGGTATTCAGTGGTATTGTTTGTTACTTTTTCAGTGGTAGAAACAGGTGAAGAACAACGGACGGTGTTCTCAAGATCTTCTTCAGCAACTGGCAGATCAGTGCTGGGCCTTGTGGATCCGAATGCGTTCCACATCCTAGCATACATGCTGGAGCGTTTGTTATTGCTCTGGCTGGAGACGCCCGATGCATTCGACATGATGCTATCGGTGGACTGGCGGCTGCTCTCCATCCAAGATGCAGAGCTACCACGTCGATCCAGGGCTGGGGTATTGGTGCTCGACCTAGCTGCAAGCATGGAGAGAGATGCTACAGAACTGTGTCTAGAAGGTCTATACGATGATTGCATAGAGGGTCGAGGCGAAGTCAACGGGGTATTGGAAGTCTCGTACTCCACAAGCTTAAGTTTGGCTTCTGCCAAAAGTTTCTCCAACTCGCGGCATCGAAGATCACTTTCAACATACTTGTCTTGGTAATCGGTGGAGTCAAGGTTTACACCGCCACTGAACAGTTGAACGGTGTGTCTTCGGTTAAGTTCTTTAGGCCGGAGGTTGTTGTCAGACTTCTTGGGGGCATGGGTACGGTTGAAGGCTTCAAAGACATCTTCCGAGAAGGTTCGTCGAGCAGCAATGGCTTGTTCTTTTTCAGCTTCCAGTTTCTTCATGCGGTTGGTACATTCTTCCAGCTCCCGAGCCAAAGATAACTTTTCAAATTGTAATTCAGAAGCCATCTTCTTGTTGGCTTTGGTTTGCTGTCTCATGGCATCGTTTTCACGATACAGTTCATCATGCATGCCGAAGAGCTGATCACGTTCTTGACGCAAACCGTCAGCTTCGTTCTTCACTACGCCATACTTCTCAGACAAACTGTTGTAAGATGCTTCCAATAGCTTGAGTCGGGTCTTGAGTTCTTCGTTATGGTGGCACAGTCTTTCATATTTTTGGCCCATTTCAAAATTAGCCAGCTTGAAATTGACCAATTCTTGGGTCAACGTCTTACGCTCATTTTCGTACTCGCGATCACTGTCCTCCACCGTGGTGGTGGCATTGGTATCGTATTCGCTATCTTCAGCAGGGTGATGACTACCATTGAGGGAAGAGACCAGAGAGGAGGATGAACGGCTGGATGAAAGGCGTTGCTCATCTTCATTGGGTTTGGCAGTAGAGACCGTCAATGCTCCAGCCACCAAGGAGCCAAAATCACCCGTCAATTTAAGACTTTCCACAAAGCTAACAAAATGGTTATCTTGTTCCATGATATCCAACGCCCGAACTTGTTGCTCGTGTCTATCGTCCGAATCAAGTGACTTGGGAGAAAGTCCAAGTCCGTATAGATCCGTCTGATTTCCAGAGGACATGTCAGTATGGTTGGAGAGTCTAGCCTTGAATTTTTTAAGTTCTCGTTCCAAGTCTGTATTGCGTTTGATGAGGGTTTCTCGCTCGGCATGAGCATCCATTTCTCTCATCTTGGCAGCCATTAACTGTTCATTGTTCTCCAGCTGATCCTTTTGCAGTTGCGATAAAACAGTGACCAGATCTTCGATCTGTTGATGAAGAACGGCGGTGGAAGGGCTATGGCGTGAGCTGGCTTGAACTGGCTCTTCCGTGGTAGGAGTCATAACCGTCTCGTTGCTGGTAGGTTTGGTTTCGGACGAAGGTGTATTGCTACCCCAGTTGAACCAACCTGATTCCCGCTTGTTGCGCTTGCTATTGGATCTTCCAAGACCTCCTCCAAATCGAATGGCAAATACTTGTTCGGTTCGCTTCTTCTCATCTCCGATTTCCTTCTCATGCAACGCTGCAATGTCGTCCATCTTTTGCTTCGTGATCAAGCTGCTCAACTCCATAGCATCATGAATGACCTGTTCAGGATCGCTTCCATATGCCTCTTCATAGAGTCTTTTCGAACAGAGTAAATCCATCAATTGCTCAAAATCATCCAAAGCCAGAATTTTTTCTTCGTTCTTCCTCAACAGTGCTATGGCGATACGCATGATGGTTTCAACTGCACCTTCAGCAAACACCACATCATAGATACGAAGTACAAGTGAGATTGGGAAGCAATACGCGAACAGTGTTAAATACCACTGGGATGCATACATGGCAGGATGGATGGCATGCTCTGACAAATGATTGGCAATTTTTGGGCAGGTTTGAGAGAGCAACGTTTGAAGTTGATGGAGACGCAAGTGAAGACCTTCCATGTTGAGGGTGAACATGGTACGCATATCGTAAGTTTCCATGAGGCGAACAAATACGCAAAAAGCTTGCTTTTCAGGCATCTACAAAGAGGGGGAATAAGTTTAGATGGGAGTCTTGTCAAATGTAGAAAATGAGGTGTAACGTACATTCATTAAAAGTGGACCCACTACAAAGGCAAGACCTTGGCAGTAACCAACATGGGCATCATACATGCTATATGCCTTCAAGATTCGTCCCATGGCTTGTTGGCCACTTCCTCCATCCAGCTTGAACATATCGACGTTAGGGAAGGTGCGAGCTAAATCGCGATTAATGATCCTTTCATATCTCGACTTCTCGGCGTCATCCGCGGAAAGTTGTTCATACAGCGATTCTAAGTTGGTGGCGGATGATTGGGACATGGTTTGCCACACCAAGCCTCTCAGCGGTTGTGGAACACCAGCACGAATTTTGGCAGATAAAAGGTGGGGTAATTTTCCTGCGACTTTCGGAAAATCGTCGATCAGGCAACCCCAAAAGTCCCAGTCGATGGTAGGATCTTGTTCTTGCTGCTGGGTGTCAAAATTCATTTTGAGGGGGCTGCTAGGATAACCAGCGGCACCACTGTCGGGTTGGTTGGGTATAAGTGAATCAGAGACTAAGTTGTGCAAGGTATCAAAGTGGGCTTTCAGTTGATTGGATTCAATGCAAACTGACTTTGGATCATTATCCAATAATGCGTTTTGACGTTCAAGTCGTGCCAAAAGAAAGTCCGTGGATTCCTATTGGGACAACAAAAGGGATGGTCAGGGACCGATTATGCAAAGTGATTGTGGCCTTTCAGGGAACCCCTCACCCACCCACAGCGATTGTATCCAAAGGTGGGATCACACTGTAATTTGGGCGGGCGGGCACCATAGCTTGTACATACCTGAGGTGGCAATTGTGCGTTTTGCTCAGCAAGACGATTCAAAAGATCAAGGTTGATAGTGTCGTTCGGTGAGGATGGACCTTGTTTCATATTAGCATATAGCTTCAATTTTTGAGGTGGTAAGCGTCGTCTTTGAGCCAGAGTATCCGGGGAGACATGACCAGATGGTTCAGATGTGGTGGATTCGAGTTGATCAAGCGTGGACACTGGCTCAGCCAAACACACCGTTCCTTCATCTGACATGATGACAATGATTAAACCCTATTAGTGAAAGTCTCAGTAGAGTTATGAAAAATATAAAAAATAAAAAAATTGGATGGCAGCTGTTTTAGAGCCTGCATCCACTTTGTAAGGAGAAAAACGTGGACTTGTCCTACATTCATATCACATCGCACAGAAAGCTGAGTTTTGATACAACCCACACTCGCTCGCTCCATGATGCCTCTCTACATGTTGGCACCCCATACCAATGCTCTTTGCTATCTGCTTCTATATTGACCAAAAAAAAAGATCCCGTCTGAACGTATCCTGGGTGTTTTCTCTCCTCCTCTGCCCCTATAGCCAGGAGACTTGCACCCAAAATTTCACGCTGTTTTTTAAAAAATGTACATTTTTATTTCAGGATTAGGATGACGCAGAGTAATGTTCGATCACGTTCCGGCTGAGCCTTGAACCTTTTCTAACGGCAATTTTGATACCTTGCTTGGCAAAGGCAATAGATAGTGGGGTGGATTCTGAAGGACAGTCAGTCGGTGAGTTAGCAATAGGGAAAAATCATCTGAGAAGAATGAAAGAAAGACAGTACCACGCATCCCGGGGAAATGTTTAGGGGAATAGACTGTAAATGGATTGGAACGCACTTGGCATTTAATACGCGTACTCATGGTGGAAGGTTCACTACAGGGAGAGCGAGATTTTAGCACTTCAAGTTGAAGTATCACGTGATCTGATATACCGGCGTTTAGGGACCCGTTTTTGACTTACCCATCACTCAAGTCAATCAAGGCAAAGTTGAGCGTGAATCGTCCTTCGGTACGAACAGAAATATCAGGGAATATGAAAAAAACACCAGGCTTATTGTCAGTGTCCAGCAGCTGGCAAGCATTGGCAATGCTCGATCCTGTCAAATTGCGAAGCGGAGTCGGTTCATGAAGGGGTCGAACAGTCATGACCGAACTATATCCTGAAGAAGACGATGAGCCCGCCGCATGTAAGGCTTCAGGAAGCCGGGATGGATTATAAACGAGACTACAGGAAGTCATACCGTCTTCAGAGTATAAATCGCACTGTACAACCATGAATAATATATCGGTAGCATCGCTAGTGAAATAAAAATGCACAGTCAGTTCTAATTTGCTGGCACCCAAATTATCGGTAGTCTGGACTTACACAACAGGCTCCCAGTGATTTTCGCTGACCTGCCTAGATACCTGCAATATAGGTGGTGGATCTACAGGTCGCCTATCCTTTTGTCCAAATCCAGCTGAACGCACTCGATCTGGATGCTGTACAATGACTGCAAATTAAACCATTAGCTTTAGAGCTCCACCTTCCTCGGTGGCAATTGGTGTGGTGTTGGCTTACCAAGGCGATATACTCTATCGCTGTGCTTCTTTTCACCCAAGGGTGTAGATATCGTCTCTGGTGGTTCATCATTGCTCATTGTATTAAAGTGATGGTAAAACAAGCGCGTTGGCGGATTATATGCTACACGGTTGTAAACAATAAGCGCTAAAAAAGCTCATGGATTTAGATGAAAATTAGACCAGAGTGTGGAAAGGAAAGAGAAAAGTCGATAGAAGAAGCTTAAAAAAATTCTTTTATAAAAAAGATTTCTGCCCATCGAACCATTTGCTTCGATGGAGACTAATTTAGTCTAGCGACAAGTCTAATTGAATTTTAGCAATCGGGGTAGGAAGATTTTCCCGATCTACCAGCTTATATTTTTTATTTTTTCCATGCTAGATTATTAGTTACTCGAGCCGAGCTTATTTCCACAATGAAGCATAAATTCTTCGACTTCCTTCAAAAGAATTACGGCTGTGCATCGTCACAACATTGTCAATTAAAATGACATCGCCCGTCTTCCATTCGAATGAGCAGCAAAGCTCATTCATGATATCGAGGCATCGCCTTAAGATCACGGGGTCAAGTGGACTACCGTCACCGTAGACCACAGCTTTGGTGGCATCGTTACGAGAATCTTGCCATCCCGTGAACGCTCTAAAATGGGTTACTGTTAGTGTTTCATAATACAGCGAAGAGGGAATAGTCCAGAAAAAAAAAAAAAAAGCCTCAAATAACATACGCGACAATGGAATTAAACCATGAGACCTTTCCTGTACGCTCGTCTAACTTAGTAGCTGACAAGATGGGAGAAGTGGTCTTGAGAGAACCATCAGGTAGCCATTCGAGGGTCATGCCGAGTTCCTCAGCTTGTCGCTTTTTTTCACTTGCAATCAGTACCGAATCCTGTTTCATGTCAAGTCGCTTTGCAACCCACTTACCTCCGCTTCCTTTGCGTCGGTGGTCATAAAGGTAGACTGCCATCCACGTCCGATTGCACTAGTGGCGTCGTCTTCAACAGGTAAGACACGAATGTATTTCACGCCCTAGAGGAGAACGCATTGTTGGTAAATAACAAGGTTTGGCCGGAAGCCTTTCTTTCCTTGTGGCAGCATTCGCTTGGTTCACACGTCAGAATGCATACCTTTTTACCAATTTCCTCCATAAAATCAGGGAACTCTCGGCTAATTTGTTCGTAAATGAGGTTGGACAAACAAATAGGCGTCTCTCCACCCTTATCTGCAGGTTTGTCACAATAAAACATGATGTGCAAAGGGTGGTTTTTGGACTGAGCCAACTCATGATGGTAAGGGATCAATTGGTCCGCAGGTGATTCATTGGCTAAAAAATCAAACAGCGTTTCAGAAACTCATTGGGCGTGCTAATGTTTTTTGCAGCGTGGGTTCTTACCAGTGAACACGGATCCTGTAATAACCTATTAAAGTGTGATAGACAAATGTACATTTAGACTTAAAAAGAGGAAAGTAGGTGTGTGTGAGAATATAGACTAACCGTTCTCGGTGCAGCTCCTCCAATGTAAGGAAATTCTTCAAGACCGACAGCTTTTCCAATGGCGTCGAAATGTTCAGCGGTGGAAATGGGGAAATCTCGAAGCAAAATAGCGCCATGTACTTTGGCAAGTTCGAGTAGTTTGGCTTTGTTTGTATCAACCCAAGCGACGGCTTCCTCTATCGTCGAGAGCTTGGACTCAGCTTCCGGGGTGAAAACCAATGGGAAGGTCACCGTACCTTCATTGGGGACGTCAAGTTGGCGTTGAAATTCAAAATTAGCAGCACGAGCAGGTGTAAGGACCTCCATGATAAGTCAAATAGTACAGAAGGTGAAAGGAACCAGGGTAAAAAGAATGGCGAAGGATCACGCAATTTTTACCATATGCGAGTGCGAGCGGATCATCAATCCGCGCCCGAAATACTGGACAATAAGCTTTACGAATAACCGAAAGCCGGAATCCGTCTCTTCACCAGATTTAGATACTTTTATCAAGGTGTGAGAAGTAAACAAGATGGGCTGGCCGATGTGGAAGCACACCCTACTGTTGTCTTTGTTCTTTCCTCCCCTCTTCCCGTCATCATTCACTTGCAAAAGATACTGTTGTATTCCGAGCATCGTGGGGTGTAACTGAGCATGTGTGCATTTTCTTTTTTAATTCATTTGGTCTGAATGGCATATACGAATTGGCATATCTACAATTACAATTGGGTAATTCAATCTACATCACTATTTTAAAACTTGTTATGGATGCTGCGGCTCTCCTTAAGTTCACGAACGCCCTCAAGAACAGTGTCCAAGGGAATGGTTTGACCCTTGGCCTTGCTACCGACGTCATCACGGTTGCGAACGTTAATAGATCTGGTAGATTCTTCCTCGGCACCAACAACTACATTGGGCAAAAGGGTTTAGTAAGACAGTCGTCGGAGATGGGTCGGAGTGATCGAGAAGATTTGGTTACTTACCGAAAATGAAGTTGTACTGAGCCAACTCAGCGTTACGAATCTTCTTGTTCAACGTATTGTCCGACAAATCGGCATCAGCGTAAATACGCAAAGCAGTCAATTTGTCGACAATTTCTTGAGCATAGCCATTGAAGGCAGCAGCGACAGGAACCAAGCAGATTTGACGAGGAGAAAGCCAGAAGGGGAACTTTCCACCAAAGTGTTCAATCAAAATGGCCATCATACGTTCGACAGAGCCGAGAATAGCACGATGGATAATAACGGGGCGAGCAAAAGCACCATCACCACCTTCCTGGTTACCGTGGTCGGTACGGAACTGAAGTTGGAAACGTTCTGGCAATTGGAAATCCAATTGAATAGTAGCGCACTGGTGCTTGCGGTTCAAGGCATCGGAGATGACAATGTCGACCTTGGGACCATAGAACGCACCATCACCAGGGTTGAGTTCCCATTCTACATTGTTGGACTGGCAGAATTTGTTCAAAGACTTCTCCAACATAGCTTCGGCATTGTTCCAGACGCTAAGCTCACCAAGGTAGCTTTCAGGACGAGTGGACAACTTGAGATGGAATTGGAACCCGAAGATACCGTACACATGCTTTAAGAAGTCAAAGCAGCCATCCATTTCATTTTCAATTTGTGCGGGCATACAGAAGATATGAGCATCATCCTGTTGGAAACGACGAACACGAGTCAAACCTGACAAGGCACCGGAGAACTCGTTACGGTGAAGAACACCGAAATCAGCAAAACGCAAGGGAAGTTCACGGTAACTGCGCTCACGATGGCCAAAGATGAGACAGTGACCAGGGCAGTTCATAGGCTTAAGACCGAATTCTTCCTTCTCAACCTCAAGGCAGAACATGTTCTCCTTGTACTTGGCAGCGTGGCCAGAAGTATTCCACAACTTCATGTTGTACATGTTGGGACTCATGACTTCAGTGAAACCACGGTGGTGGTATTCCTCCTTCATCAAATCCATCAAGGTGTTGTAGATACGGGCACCGTGGGGAAGCATGAAAGCTGATCCAGGAGACAATTCGTGGAAGAAGAACAGCTCTTGTTCCTTGCCGATCTTACGATGATCACGCTTAGCTGCTTCTTCAATGAACTTCTTGTATTCAGTCATCTGCTTCTTGTCAGGGAAAGAGATACCGTAGATGCGTTGCAAAGAGTCGTTCTTAGCATCACCCAAGAAGTAGGATGCAGAGTTCTGATAGGTAATACAATCTGTTAAGACAAGGTCTTCTATAATCGCAAACATGTTCAAACGTTTTCATTACCTTGGTAACACTGAAAGCCTTGATTCTGCCAGTGTGAGGAACGTGAGGACCAACACACAAATCAATAAGAGGACCACATCGGTAAACAGTGGTAGAGGTACCATCCTGGATCTTGTCTTTGATGATATGTTGCTTGTAAGGGTTGTGCTTGAACATTTCAAGAAGGTTCTCTTTGGAGACGATAAGACGCTCGAAAGGCTGCTTTTCCTTGATAGCTGAGTTGGCAAGAGCCTCGATGGAGGGGTAATCTTGTTGCGTAACGGCACGATCCTTCAAACCCATTTCGTAGTAGAAACCGTCTTCCAACGGTGGACCGATGCAAAGATGGCCGCCATAATGTCTCTCGCAAGATTCTCCGAGAACGTGAGCACTAGAGTGCCAGAAGACACGCTTACCCTCTTCATTTTCAAAGTCAAGCAATTCAAGTTGGCAGGATTCTTCGAGAGGACGGTTCAAATCCCAAAGGTTACCGTTGACCTTGGCAATCACAATACGGTCACCAAGAGACTTGGCAATGGACAATGCGACGCTCATGGGAGTGGTTTCCCAGGAGGTACCTTCCTTGGTGTTACCGTCAGGCAAGGTGACAGTGATGGGTTCGCGTGGTTTGTCTATGGAGAGAAATGTAGAGTCAGCGACAAGGAAAGCGTAAGTGGGTTTACCACAGATCACATGTATCACTTCCATGAGTAAAAAGAAATACTTTTACATACTCTTGATATCTTCATCATACTCTGCCTTCAGGCGCTCAAACATTTCAATACGATGATCAAAGTATTCGGGCTTGGGAGTGAATTCCAGAGGGTAAGATGGGCCATCACCAGCGGGGGCTTTGGCCTTCTTGGGCTTCTTTTCTCCTTTGCTGGAAGGCTTTTCTTGGTTAACGTTGAGATTTTGCATCTTTTGTTCCACTTCGGCGGTAGACATGTTCAGTGACAGCAAACCAAACGACGATAGGTGTAAAGAATCTTGAAAACTGAAAGCTGTCACTTTTTAATTCGATGGACCTGGCTAAGCCACCGGACTGGCACATTCTGACTCAGTCTTTGCAACATCCACCCTTTATAGCATATGGTCTTGGTATGAACGCTGAGCTGTCATGATACTTCATAACTACTTAATTTTGGTAGAAAAAGTGACTTAAAATTGATATATGAAGGTGCAGTTTGCTTGTAGTGACACCTCAAAGATTTCCTATGAATACTCAACATTTTAACACACGCAAATAAAAGGTGCATCTTTTTGTTTAATGAATCATAACTGCACTCGATAATGCATATGAAATACAGAATATTGAAATGGCAAATGAAATAATATAGCACATGACATATGAAAGCAAAGAGGCTATGTAACAATTATGACTCGTACTCCTCGGTTAGTAGGAACCGGTGCGAATTTCAACGTTTTTATATAGTAAGTGCAATTTATTCAATCAATTCTTGTTGTTCTTCTTTTTAGAGAATGCCTGGGTTCAGCTCACTACTTGCTTCATACGATTCTTCATCGTAACTTTAAAGGTAAATTGGTCCAAATTATCAGTATTTGCGAGACACAGTAACTCATCGTGGGTGCGCAAGAGACTTATTTATTTCCATTGAAAGTAGCACCTCGATCCTATCTTATTGTGCGGCTTTAGTTCATCTTTATATACAACTATGTACGTCTTTGCATCTTCGTCTTGCAACTTATAAGCTTGACTCGTATGGCAGAAGTTATGTCTTATATTGTTCGCCTCTTCGCTCCATGAAATTTTATCGTTTGATATATGCAAGTACTTTCCAGTCTTGGTGTTACTAATACGTATAAATTTGGGATCTTCTTCATGATATACATGTACTTCATCTGCTGCATATTCATCATCGACCACACGTAGAATACCATCCTTTGTTTTGAGATAATTCTTCTTCAAATGAATGCTTTCAAAATATAACTTCATTTTTCACAGTGCCTCTAGAGTAGCGAGAAATTTCTTGAGTGCTCGGTGAGCAAAAGGAGTTTTTGTGAGTTGTGAAAGAGAAGAGATTGAACATTTTATGCCAAACATTTTTTAAAAACTAAAGGATTTGTGCAACACGCACCCATACAGCTGATACGTATTCGCTGCGCGCAGTGAGCTGTTACAGATGCCCAGAGATTCTATTCAGTTATACTTCTTGGCGGTGACAACAATATCACAATCAGCCGAAATTGCTTGTAATTGGCAATTATTCTACAGCATTAGTTATGGGAGATATGTAACGTATGATCATTTTTCATGTTTAATATCCACAGATGTGGTTTCAAGGTTTTTCTTTCTAAGACGTCATTACTAAGGCTTCATTGCTGCATTTTACAAAATGCACTGTTATAAATGTAGGAAAGATACTAGGCTTGTAATCATCCTTAAAATGTCACCTTTCAGCCAAGGTGTAGTGGCTCACTTTGTCTTTTTGAAAAAGATCACAGTCCACTTGGAAGCGAGAGAATGCATCAGATACACTAACTGTCATGTTTATTTTGAAGCCTAATTGTCTATAAAATGATATAGAGATATATAGCCTTGGCTACATCAAGAATCAGCAGCTGGACTCTACATTTCAATAGTAGATCAACTAGTTCTAAAACCTGTCATGTTCAGAAATAGCCATATCCATAAGTAAGGATTAAAGAAGACTCTTTAACATTTCCACATCCTCCCCTCTGATCTGGAATAAGGTAAGTGCAGTAGGGCAAACTATATAATTTCCACTAGAAATTCTTTTTACCTTTGGATCGGTAATAGGATGTCATATTTTGGATCAACACTGCAGAAGACTCTACTAAAACACTGTCAACATTGATAGTTTGTTGGTTACTGCGTCAAGGCAAAGGTAAAAGCCTTTGTAGCATCCATAACTTAGTTTACTTTGTGCATCGTAAGCAGTTATTAGTTTAGGCTTTGTGCCTAAAGGCCGTGGTGAAGGCTGGCTTCATTGAGGATAGGTAAGCATTATGCGGTGTTTGAACGCCGCGGTCGTCGAGCCTGGTTCCAGCATGTGATTGAAACAAGGTAGCCCCAAAGAACAAACTTTTGTATTCTTGTTCTTCTCAACACCAATGTCACGCCTCATTACAAAGTCTGCTCTTCTCAAGCCCTTGACTGCCTCAGCTCGGGTTTCTCTTGCCAGACCATTCAGCACCACATTTGTGCGATGTAAGTTTTCCTTTCTTACCCATTCCTTCACAACGCCATATAGTCTCACGTTCCTGTCAATACACCACAGGCAACGCCAGCACTACAGACGGAAACTACCAAAACATTGTCTCTGAGACCCGAGGCAAGGTTGGTCTTATTACATTGAACCGCCCTAAGGCTCTTAACGCGCTATCCAGCGCTTTATTCCATGAGGTTAACGATGCTCTTTTCAAATTCGATGCGGATGAAAACATCGGTGCTATCGTCATCACCGGAAGCGAGAAGGCCTTTGCCGGTAAGGATGAGAGGAACTAATGCATGTATGTGCTTTTGTACTTGATTCTTACGTTCCTCACCTTGCCTAGCCGGAGCTGACATCAAGGAGATGAAGGATAACGTTGCTATTGAATGCTATAAGACCAACTTCCTTGGTCATTGGACTGACATTACCAAGGTCAAGAAACCTATCCTTGCTGCCGTCAATGGCTTCGCTGTAAGAGTTGTTTACGTGCATAAGCGTGGGAAACTAATCCCGAAACTTACCCTTTTCAATTCCAGCTTGGAGGAGGTTGCGAGCTTGCCATGATGTGCGATGTAAGGCTTACCTATCCTTGTCACACCTACGGTTGCTTAAATATAGGAGCTAATATTTCTTTTAGATCATCTATGCAGGAGACAAGGCAGTGTTCGGACAGCCTGAGATCAAGCTCGGTATCATTCCTGGTGCTGGTGGAACTCAACGTCTTGTTAAGGCAGTTGGCAAGTCCAAGGCTATGGAGATTTGCTTGACAGGTTCAGTCAATCTTAGTGCTGAGGAAGCTCTCAACCTTGGTCTTGTTAGCAAGGTTGTCCCAGCAGACCAGCTGGTTGATGAGACTATCAAGACCGCTGAGAAGATCGCCAAGATGTCACAGCCCATGACTCAAATGGTCAAGGAGTGCATTAATCAATGTGAGTCTACACCATACCGTCAGTAAACGAATACCTTTCGTCAATCTTACCAATGCATTTTCCGTTAGCCTTTGAGTTGTCTTTGACCTCCGGTTTGCTTTTCGAACGTCGCCTCTTCCACAGCGGGTTTGGCACAGTAAGTGAAATTTGAGGACTGGTCAGGTATTGTCACATGCTGATAAGTTTTACTTCTTTCTAGCATGATCAAAAGGAAGGAATGAGTGCTTTCGTAGAAAAGAGAAAGCCTACGTTCGAAAACAAATAGATAACTGCGCATGACACGTTTATTCATACTTTTAAATTCAAGTATATTAAAATACGAGTCATCAACCAAAACTGTTTACAAAAATGGAAAGTAGAAAATTCACAAGATCAGAGCTCTTTAGACGAGGATGATGCAGACAGCAAGTGCTACCAAAAGGGCATTGTAGGATGTACCGGTGATGGAAGCTGCGCTGCCGGGCGTAGTGCCGTTGGTGCCGTTGGTGCCGTTGGTACTATTGGTACCGTTGGAAGTAAGGTTGGCTGGGATGAGCACTGAAGAGAAGAATAATCAAAGTCAGTCTAAATGGAGGAAAACAAAACCGAGAATGCATGCTATACACTTTACCTTGGTTGATGATCTGAATGACACCGTTGTTGGTCAAGACATTCTTATCAACGATGGTGGCATTGTCGACTATGACAACGAGAGAATCAGTATCCATATGCTTGATAGACGAAGGCGGGACAGGGAGGCTCACTTACCGGTGTATTGAGTTCCGCTATCTTGAGTAAACAAACGCTTCAACAAGGCATACATCTGACCGTTTTCACCAGTCATGTTGGTGGTGGTATTAGCCAAGCTCAAGTTTCCGCCCGCTAAGCTAGGGAAGGTGCTGTTTTGAGTGACATTGCTAGTATATACAACACCCTGGACAACATGGTTCTTGAGGATGGCAGCAAGAGTAGCGTTGTCATACTGAGTGAGGTTAGCAGCCTTAATGGCATCGTCTGTGGGAGCAAAGAAAGTGATCTATGAAACCAAATGAGTCAGATTCAGAAGAAATTGTTTCACTTCGAAATTAAAGCTAGGGCCACTTACACCGGATGCGTTGTTAATCTGTGAAGACAAGTTGTACTGGTCGATGGCTTGCATGATCATGGAAGTGGAGGTCTTCTTGGCCAAAGTCGCAGTGGGAGAAACGGGAGGCAAGAGAATGCTGTCAATGTAGTAGATTATTCCATTGGAGGTAGTGACGTTTTCCTGCGACAAGCTATTGTATTGATCGAATCCATAGCCAATTTCAATGGTTCCATTGCTGGTAGCGTTTTCAGCCAAAAGTTTAGCCATGTGGGTTTGAGTGGTAGCATTGAAGTTCTTGACCAAGCCAATTGGGAGTCCAGTATTGTTAGGTAGTTTGTTGAGTGTTTCATTTGTTAACAACGTGTTGAAAAATTGTGGCAGTGTCGTTAGGTTGGCAGTATCAATAGTCTCGTTGACAACGTGGTAAGCAACAATATTCTCCCAGCCACCATAAGTTTCATTGATCAAAGTCATATTTGCTTGTTGGATAGCACTGTCCGTTGGGACGAAGCAAGTGTAAGTTCCAGAGGAGTTCAAAGCCTGTACAAGAGTGTTGTTGGTACCAAGGCCAGCAGCAATTTGAGCGAATGCAGTAGCATTGGTACTATTGGACATCAAGTACTCTACAATAGTTTGATTTTGAGGGGAAGGCGGAACAGATTCAGTAGGTTGAGGCAATCCCGAGCTTGTTTGGTTGGCAGGTGGAATGCCAGTTTGTACTGGTTGGCTAGAGGTGGGCTGCTCTGTCGAGCCAGGTTGGTCTGTTGAGCTAGGTTGGTCTGTTGCGCCAGGTTGACCCACCTCGGTAGTGGTAGGTTCGGTAATGATGGTGGTAATAACTTGAGTTGATTGAGCAGCGACCACAGCAGCCATGACCAACGGAGTGAGCAATTGTAAACGCATCTTTGAAAATAATAATAAATAAAGACAAGTCTTAGCAAGAAATGTCAAAGCGGGCATGCAAAGCCCGTTTTTTTATAGAGACATCGGACTTCATATCTCGTTTTACTAACCCCATCCATTTGGTAATGCATGGGCAAATACGAGCAAACCTTGGCAATGATTTCAGAGATTATATCTATCTGCCAGTTAAATTGGCCCATTTTTCTAATTTTTCATGCAATCGATACAATTGCCCTATAATCTGAAACAAACAAAAACAAAATGTTTTACATCGTGGTGAAACGATTGTTTTGAATTTGGTAAGAAAGTTCACAAGGCGCGATTCATCAAAAACAACGTAATTAGATGATTCTAAATAGAACAAGAGTCATGACATGGATTAAAAACTTTGTTGTTCAGATACAAACGTACACTGGTTCTCCCCATATGCTAAGTCGGCATGAATGCGGACCCGCCGTATCGGACAGGGATAACAATGGTTTCTCATCATAACGACAGTAATTAGGTAGCTGTTCTAGGTCGAACGAGCGACCCAGTCAACTCCCACTTTTCCGCGCAGGCAATGTTTGCCCCAAAACGGAAAATTTCCGCTGTCATGTGACTAGTACGCGACATCCGTTTTGCTGGAAAGAGGTTATCTTTGCATTTCTGCTGTATGAGCCGTCAAAGTGAGGCACCAAAAGGAAAATAAACGAACCCAGTATTTGTTTCATGTCATCGAAACGAATATCATGTTATTTTTCTGATCGCAAAGTGTCGTGGCGCATGCAAGTACAAGGATATGACACTGGACGTGCTCAGAACGCTTGGTATGCAGGCTACGGGTAAGTCTCACTTCAAGCGGTTGCATTAAAATGGAACAAATGCTAGGTACAATTTAAAGAAAAGAACATGTATTTAAAAGGTTGACTCTAAAAATGCAGAAACGATAAGGCAGTTTACATAGAAATCTGCTTTGATCAAGCTCAACAAAACCAAACAAAGTGATGACTTTCCTTAATAAGGTGTTCTATATTAAAGTCATGGGGATCAACTGAAATGAAAGTGATTGATTATGTGATCAATCTACAATTGGAAGTTAGAAAAGGAATGGCAGCTATAAAAAAAATTTCAGCTTCCTGGTAATCCATTGGTACGGAACGAAAATGATGTTGTCTGATTTTTCCTTTTTTACTGATTTACAGTATGTGATTATCAGTATTGACCTAGGTTTTTTTTTATTATATCTCTGTGTTATGCTTAAGTTCTGTATATTACAAAAGGGTCCAAAGTGCCTTTGATGCGATGCAGTTGGTTGTTGTGATCTTGGGTAATGTACAGACGAATAGTCTCAAATAATGTTATAGTGAGTGATTGGCCACCACGCAACAGATCGTTTGCTACAAGAAGAGAAATTGTATATATGGGTTATTATGTAACCGCAGTTGCGTGAAGCGAATCATAAATAACGATATATTGAATTGGATTACTCTATATTATGTGCCAACCTATATCGTCAACACAGTCTCTCTACTTTCTGATGACTACAGGCCACAGATCAGCCTGGCAGCATTCAAAATTTTGATAAGTCACAAAAAGGCTCAAATGAGCAGTCACAACAGTTCGAATTTTTGCTTTCAGATTTTTTTTTTTGGTGCAACGAAGGCGAACCAACTCTACATTGACGCAATGCCCGGATTCACTCTAGAAGATCCGTACCCGCTCTCAGCATTCAAGAGTACAACCTTGGAAGCTGTTGGTCAACGTTTTTGCGTTGATGTTCTTCCAGTTGATGCCTCAATTCCTACTGGCGATGCTAGTGAGATTGACGGTACAGCCGAGAGCAATTTGGCTGCTGTAACAGTCCAGGGCGAGGCAATCAAACTATACAACGTATGTAAAGACTATTAAGCCTGTTACAATAAGAAGACATTTTGATTAGCACTAACCTTTTGTGCATTTCATTTCTAGATCTCGGATCAAAATTGTATCAAGTCTTGGTCAACTCCTCCCAGCGTTGTGTTCAACGGTCCAGCACGCATCCTTACTAAACAGAACGACAACCAATTGGATAGATATATATATATTGCTGTTGCCTCTGGTCCAGACATCACCTCAAAGGAGGAAGGAAGAGTAGTGTGGTTGTGGAAAGATTGCGACGAATCAGCCCATGTTGACAGTGCACAGGATGCCGGTTTGAAAAAGACAACAAAAATGGTGTGCTATCTTACGAAGAATCCATGTTCAAAATTACTGATTTACTAACGGTTAGCTCACAATAGTTCAAAGACAAAATCCAAGCTGTTCTCGTGTCACCGGTTTTACAAGCATATGTCCTACTCGTTAATGAGAATGGTTCAGTGGCTTTGGTTACTGCTGATCTTGGACGAGTCGCAGCAAATTATGAGCCATCAAAAAGGTATGTAGAAATGGCATCCGAACATCTTAGCTTGCAACGCTGGCTTATACTCTACTAGTGATAGAACTGTCGTATGGTCCAACATCATCACAACGCCAAGCACCATTGGGCAATCATCATTCATTCCTACATCAATGGTGCCAGTAGCATCAACGCTTGTGGCGACACTTACAAAGACGAAAAATGCATACTCTCTCACAATACTCTATGTAAATGAAGAGCGACGAAGTGTTGATGAATTGACCAGCTTCGACATTCAATCAGAAAAGGAATTGGTGTCATATAGCTTTCATTCACAAAAGGGCATATTCTGCGTTCTCGGTATGTACTTGCTTTCACTATGGAAGACATGAGCGTAGTGCTCACTCTCTATTTTCTACTCAGACCAATCTGGAACATGGTCGGTGTATCAGATCAAACTGAAGCACGGTCCATCCAACAAAGTTGTAGCCGATGTTACGAAACCAATATCATTACCATTGAACAACCTTCACCGAGATACTCCCACTAAATCACAAGCGTCTTTGGTATCTAACCATAACACATTGGCCATGACCACCCTTCAAGATAACTATGTTGCCATTGTCACCGGTAACAAGCATTCAAGTAAGGCATTCCCACCTTCTGGGCGAACATGCATACATCATGCTAAATGCCTCAATTTTTTTTTCTAGCTGAGCATATCGTTAGCATTTGGGATGTTCGATACGGTACTCTCCAAACTTCTACAAGCATCAAGAATGATACATCATCCCAGAAGACCAAAGATACCAAAAGCTCAGATAGTCACATAATGTACAAGGTAAGCGGATGGTCAATTAGATATTCATCAGCGTTACCAAGTCCCGTTTCTGACCACCATACTACTACTTTAGATCACATCGCTACCAAACACAACCATTGCCTTGACGGTGTCATCACTTAAGCGTTCTGGCATTAAGCAATCGAAAGGAAGTGTTATTTCGAGCTCAGTTGTCTATCTCATCCACTATCATTATGCTCCAATGTCACTTTTGGCCGCTATGAACACCATGAAGGTGACTAGTCAGCAGCTCAATATTCAAGGCTCTGGTGCTCATCACGGAATTGGTATTCTACAGAGCGGACATGATGCTATGAATAATTTTATATCGGTAAGGCTCAAACCAGTGTTTCTGCTTGTTTGCGCACGGTCTTTAATCTTTTTGCATGTTTCAAGTTCGATGATCAGGAACCCGCACAACAGGTGTATGACTCTTGGGTGAAAAACATTGACTCGAATCAGCAGGCTCAGGACCAAGTTCTTGCCAAGCTTATGGCAGCTGATATCTCGACTGCCGACTTCACCAAGACCTTCCTCCAATATGCCAAGCACGCTAGTGAGGCCCAAGTCACATCAGATATTGTCATGGCCGAGAATGGAAATGACGTTAGTGATACACTGGACAACGTATCTGCTACCGAATTATCGAGTCAATCGACAAAGCAATCAAGAAATGTAGATGTGGAGGTAAGAATGGGTTCTATTTATGCGCTGTCCACGTTTCTACGGAAGCTCAGAAATAACATCGAGTCTCTATTTGTAACAGAACGTGGCCAACCTCTCGTATCAAGTCCTTCAGGCTGTGGTATCCAAATGCTTTGCCACCCTTGACAACGGAAAGCCCAATTTAGATTTCTGGCCGGTCGCGGTGTTGGAGTTCCTCGCATCTCGTGGTGTCTTATACAGCAATTTCGTATCAGGAGGAATCGTTCCGGCCGTCATGGCACGGGAAGACTGGGTACAGTACCACGCCTTTTGAGCGATGATGTCATTCATGACATATGAAATGCTAACGACTTTTGTATGATAGCATATACTTGCAGTGGTGTTGAAGCACGTACAAGATATACCAGAAGCCGATCTTATTCGTGTTGTTCGGACCATGGCGGAGAAGGTTAGAGAGGATGAAGCAAATTGGAAAGACAAGTTTGCGCTGTACTTCAAGTTGGTCGTGGAAGCGCCCCGCAATGATATCTTTATGCAACAAGCCGTCAAGCGTATTGGTGCTGATGAACTTTTCATTGTCCTTCAAACGCTACGTGACTGGATGGACTGGTGGGATGAACAAGGAGGAGGATCTTCTAGCAAAAACTCAGAACCGGCGGGTGTACCTAAATTTGTCCATGTAATTTTTTTTTTGAAGTCCACCATGCTGCAACACAGACAAATAGTTGACTGACCCCATCTTTTTATATCAGGTCATTGAGTTCGCCAATATCTTCTTGGACGTTCACTTCCCAACATTGATTTTAGAATCATCCATGCACGAGTTGGTACAAGCACTTAGAGAAAGGGTACAGCAGGAACTGCAAATGTGCTCAGATATGGAAGAACTTCGCGGAGTTTTGGATTTGTTCTATAGGAAAGATCTCGCTCGTAAAGCTGCCCCTGCTAACAAAACGCGGCCGTCTGATGCCCCACAGAACGAGCTTAGTAAATATCGCAAGGAACTTAAGGGCAAATTTGGTGGTGAACAAGGTGTTCCTCAATATAGAGTGGAGATATTTCAGTTTTAATCTTCCAATACACTTGAAATAAAAAAAGAAAACCCAACCTGCCCATGATGTCCATCCCCCCATAGCCTTGGCCCAAGTTCCGAGTTTGGACAGCCAGCACGAGTGCTTCGCGATGATGAGATACGTTTTGTGTAAAATCATTTGCAAAAAAATTTTTTTTTTTTATATAAGGCGCATGAAAAATCCAAACCCTCATTGAAATCGTTTTTGTGCTTTCTCTTCTCACTTTAATACACAAAATGTCTGCCCCTGTCGACACTGTTCCCGCTCACGGTAACTACTTTTCAACCAACCCAGAAAAAAAAAAAAAAAAGTTCCATTCAAACTCACTCATATCCTTTCTTTCCTTGCCGCAGTCGAGGAAACCCCTGCTCCTGCTGCTGTTGAAGAAACAACTGCTGCTCCTGCTGCCACCGAGGAAGCTCCTGTTGCCACTACTGAAGGTTAGTTGCGATTAAAGTGTTGTCTAATCCATGGTGGAACCTGACTTCTGATCTCGTTTTCTCCTCTTATCCACTCAGCTGTCAAGGATGAAGAGCCTGCTCCTACTACTGCCGAGACTACAGGTAACACGGTCTTTTCCCTGTGACATGCTACACAACGCACCCTCTTTCATCATACCCTATACAAATATGTAATGATACGATTCTATGCTCACTCACAATTCTTCACACGTTAGCCCCTGCTCCCGAAACTGACGCCGCCGCCAAAGTTGAGGAGGCCAAGCCTGGTAAGTGTCTTACACTAACGAGGGGTTAATGTCAGCTGAGATGAGGGATTTCCTCACTAAACAAGCATGCTCATTTAAATTAGCTGCTCCTACCACTGAGGCTAAGCCTGTTGCTGCCAAGGTAAAAGATCATTTTTATTAAGTTTGTCTGGTTTGTATAAACAAACATTGATGATGAATTGCTTTTTAGCCTGCTGCTACTGATAAGAAGGTCAAGCGTTCTTCTACCATTTTGCAAAAGATCAAGGCTGGTTTCAAGAGCTTGAGCAACAACTCTAAGCCCAAGACTGCCACCGCCTCCAAGAAGGTCGAACCCAAGAAGGATGTCGTTAAGCCTGCTGGTGGTAAGGATTCTTTTTGCGTGATCTGCACACCCCCCAATAATTTTTTTTACTCATCGGCGCTTTAATCACTTATTTGCAGACGCTGCTACTCCTGCTGCTGTTGCAGATGCTGCCACTAAGCGTGAGTACAGCTTTTTTCGGTTTTTATGTTTAGCCTGAATTCAATTGTGCCTAACCTTAGTGCCTTGCTAAAATAGCTACCCCCGAGACTCCCCAGACTGAGGTTGCCGCTCCTGCTGCTACTGAACGTAAGATGACCGTACGATCATGCTATGAATGAAATATGGACACTAACTTTAAATCTTCTTTGGGCTTCTATTAGCCGAGACTGCTGGTATGTAATCCGCCCAATAACACGCTTTATCATGTGAATACCTTTGAACTGACTTTTTCCGTAGAAGAGGCTCCCGTAGACCCTGCTACTGAAATCAAGCCTGAGGAAGTTGCTGTTCCCGTCATTGGTGGCACCATGGGCCATGCCGCATAAGCTCTTTCAACCCTTAAGATATCTAGTTTTCTTCCCAAAACAAGCAGCCTCTAATGATATATTCTATACGGTATTTTTGTCCTAAAATTGGGTGGCATCTACAGAATCAGCTCTTTTTTTGTATCTCGTCTCGCGTCTAATTTGTAATACAGCTCATTTTGTCACACCATTCTTATCAGTATTCTACGTGTTTTTGTTTCGCGCCGTATTTTCTTAAAGGCTTGTGTGGTACTTCGTGTGGTGGGGTTGCTGGCTAGCTCCCTTGGCGTTGGATGGGGCCAAGGTGTACACTACGTGGTTTGGCAATCCGCTTCTCATAGAATTTGTGATCTGCGGAAGTTCAATAGTATGCATGCCGAATCGACACCAATGGCAGATTGCACGTTTGTAAATGTTGTTGACTCGTGCAAGATGAAGCGCCGCTTAAGATGTTTATATTTGGCACATATTGCCGTACCGGTCCAAGAATTGACCATCTGTCAGATTGGGTACTTTAACCTTATTGCCCACCTTGCTCGGATTTTTCAGATCCGCCCACTTTCGCTCCTTCATTGTTGTCTGCAGCCGTTATAACGTTTGCGGAGACCTGGTCATCATCACAACACAGTCTATCAACTATTGATATATATATTTTGAAATATTTCACACAAAATCACAAATGAACTTGTGACAAACTAAATGCTCGATTTTAAAATCAAATGGAATGAAAAATGTGTGGTTCAACAGAGGCCAAGCGTAGCCAATCAGTTCTATGGTCTCACTGCCATCACTTACTTGTACGACCGTCTTGCAAGGTAGGGTAGAACACCTGGAAAGACTTGCTGAGGTTGGGAGCCTGCAAAAGTGATATATAAACAAGTCTGCGCGTATATATCTGGGGGCTCATGAACCATTTCTTTTTTTTTAAAAAAAAGCAAACCACATCCTTTGGTTTTGTGGTGCCATAATTTATTGTAAACACAATAAATGCAAACCTGGAAAGGGGAATTGAAATGTACGATCGGTCTTACCACATGACTCGAGTAAATACAAATGAATGAATGGTCTTCCTTAAATACCAGCACCCTCATAGCCTGGTACTTTCTCATGAAGAATCTTTTCCGAGAAATCCCAAAGTTTGATCTGATTTTCTGGAGACATAGAGTGACCACCCACCGAACCAGGCACAGCAAAGGGAACATAATACTGGCCACGGATAT
The DNA here is from genome assembly GCF_025399195.1 of Umbelopsis ramanniana AG. Lineage (NCBI taxonomy): Eukaryota > Fungi > Mucoromycota > Umbelopsidomycetes > Umbelopsidales > Umbelopsidaceae > Umbelopsis > Umbelopsis ramanniana. The sequence goes on from NW_026252113.1 coordinate 100,360, forward strand.
CCTTTTCTTCAACCTCAGGACTAGTGGCAAGATACATTTGTGTGATCGCTCCATCTTCTGTTGATATCATGAATGACTTGATGATGGAATTAAGAAAGCTGTTACTGTGTCTCATCAAATCAGATTTGACTGTACCGGGGTGACAACTGTTTACATATATTCCCTGCATTGGGTTGAGTTAAAAAATGAATCGATTCGAATATGCCACTATCAAGCCAATCTTACTTTCACACCCTTCTGTTCCAATCTCTGTGAGAGCTCACGTGTGAACAAAATATTGGCAGCCTTGGATCGACCGTATGAAACGAAGGCGCTATACTTGCTTTCATCATTCATAGTCTCAAGATCTAAACCGTGGAAATAGATGGTATTGTGTCCCCATGAAGAGACATTGACGACACGACTAGGCTGGCTCTCCTCCAGAACCGGGAGCAATTGCATAGTGAGATGGAAGTGAGCTAGCTGTAACACAAATCTTTTTTGGTAAGAAAAATTCAACTTCCGTTGAAGGTGAAGCGCGTACCTACATGATTGGTAGCAAACTGTGATTCATAACCATCTTCAGAGAGAGCAAAAGGGCACGCCATAACTCCAGCATTGTTCAGCAAAACATGGAGCGGAAGCTTCTTGGCCTTGAACTCACTTGCAAACTTGGTGACAGAAGCAAGAGAGAGGAGGTCTAACTGGATGAATTCAACAAGTTCGTTCTTGGTTTCATTCTTGATTTCTTCTACAACTGCAAGAGCTTTTGAAGGCGTACGAGAGGCGATAATGACATGGGCGTTTTTCTTTGCGAATGCAAAAGCGCAAGCTTTGCCAATCTATTTCAATCAAGATTTCTGCTTTTAACATCACCACGTACACATATTACAGTAGATATTCCCAACGCTTACTCCAGTATTGCCGCCTGTGACAATGCAGACCTTGCCTGTCATATCAGGAATTTGATCGAGAGTAAAATTCTTTCCCATATTGATAAATTTGTGTGAAAGAGTGATCTGCCTGGCCGGTAGATCAATTGTGCCGTTTTTATACACTTTTGTGACTGACGCGTCCCGCCGCTGACTTGTGAATTTGTTGTCTTGGCGTATTTTACGTGATCCTGGCCGGACGTTTTGAGTCATGCGGAGAGTGTTGAAAATTTGGTTGCAACGGCTTATGTTTAGTGGTAAGGACAACACATCGTTATGAATCCTTCAGAAAGCAGAATTGCCAATGCTAGAAGAAAAAATATTGAACGGCCATAAACCCATGTATCAACGCAGTCGCACTCTTAACTGCTGAAGGATCAGCCCTTCCACTTCAACATCTTATGCTACCCCCTTCTGTGACAGAGAATTGCTTGTGTAGTACCAATTGATCGAGGAATAATCACTACTGCGTGGTAAATATGTTGTATTATATTAAAAGGTGTGAGAACATGGTAGCTAGCGACAAGACGCTCATGATGCTGGTACGCAGGCTTCTACACAACCATTGCGATCAGAGAATATGTAATCTATGCTAATGTGTCAGTGACTTGCCTAAGTTAAAAAGTTTTTCTGAAGATGACTGTGGAAGCCACAGAGGGGATGACTCAATTACTCGAGCTCTCAAACGTTATATTTGCAGATCAATTTTTTTGGGATTCATGCGCAGCTTATAAGCCATCCATCTGGGTCTCAGAAGCAAGTGTACTGTTTATTGATCACAAATTTACGGAAGATGGAATGATAATTTGCGTTAGATAGAATGATCATTTTGCGTTGGATATTGCGTTAGATACTTTTTACATTGTTTGCTTCTTGTGAAAAAAGACACAAACTCACCTCTTTCAAGTATCGCTTTAAGCGCGTGGGGCTTTCATAGCACCCTTCTCATGATACTACCTCTTATTCCAGGTAGGTTTTTCACCGGTGAGAGCATACGACTTCACGATCCTCCTCATATTCATGGCGGCAAGGACATCTTTGTGCCAAACGGCCTGGTGATCATGACGACGAGTGGCTACAGCATCCAAAGTGTAGGTCCATGGTAGCCGAGGATTAGTCAATGTACCAGCGTTGTAATTGGCCCGGCAAGTTGTGCAACTTCTGTGTCGAATTACAGCGCAATCGTTCTTTATGACACGATCTTGGCATTCATTAAATGGGTGGAGGAATGATATGTTGCCGTCATCGTTTCTCTCACAACACCACTTCCTCCTCTTCTTCCACCGCTTGCCGGGCACTCGATCATCGTACTTTGATTTTGCGAGGTGGTCACATACTGAGACACGAGTTTTGTAGTCGACAGTCCTAGCATCACATAAGCAGGTGATACTCGTCCGGAATTCGTCAACTTTGATTACTTTGGCAAATCGTGCTACGTATTTAGCCAAACCCTTGACGGGCAGTGGTGGCGACCCCTTCCTGTTGCCAAAGCATCCAGTACCCCATGCTACAATTTTTGAATTCGATAGATGTAGCAGTGGTATGCGGTCGGACGGAGGACCAGCAGCAGCAATTGGTTTCTGCGGTGGCAACACCGATGAATTGCAGAGCAGAGTATTCTTCATTGTGGCGTAGGCTCTCTCTGTTGCAATTTCTCTCGTCCTTCTCCATCTTCGGTAAAACCCCAGCTTTGACCATGCATGCAAGATGTTGAAGTGTCTGTAACAGACAGCCAAATAGGCAGCCCATTGATCGTAGCTATCTCTTCTCAACAATGATAGCTGGTCAGTTGCCTCTTTCACAAGCCTTTGCTGCAGACGAGATTCTTTTTTGGAAAATGCTTGTGATAGGCGTGCGTTAACCCAGTATCCTAATTAAATAGAGTTATGTTGTCATTTAAATTAATAATTTTCAATCATATCAAAGTATGCATGCTGACATACCTTTGGTTATCTGCATTTTATCGTATAGATTCTCGGATCTGACAGCAGTAATCAAGGACTTCAGGCCAGGATCAACCCCGATGAGATCAGCACTTTGGAGCTCAGCTTGTACGGACTGAGGGTCCAATTTCAGAAGCTTAAACATTCCTTTACTGTAGCTGCTCAGGTCTATAAGTTCCTGTTGTTGGTATATGTATTGATGTCAGTGAGTACATCAACAACAGCTATAATGTTTAATTTTCTCCATAAAACAAACCTCTGTTGATCTGCTAGGTAGATTTCGGCTTGCTGATTCATTTGGCTGAGGTTTGAACGAAACACTACAGCCAAAACCATCTGTGTTTATACCTATATGGTGAGTCGCCGCTCTGAGTTTTTTTTAAAGCCATGTTATTAGTGCTTTACGGCTGTGATCTTACGGCTGTGATCATGACTTACTTCTTACTAAGTCGATCCAGATCAAAGATTTGATGCCATATCGACGTTGATGATGAGGTTTCTGCACTTTCCTCTACAGTGTGACGTGGTTGGCGTTGACGTCCTACGGGCCATTTGCTTTCAGCCACTATTGTATACCTTTTCAGCTCACCAAGAATCCTCTCATCCAAACGAAAATATTTTGTTGTCATTGTGTATTCCGGAAAGAGCTGGAACCTACGAGCGTCACAGTTTGAGCGGATAATGCGCAAGAACTTGTAGTATGACAATATCAAAGACAGTAGTTTTCGCTCTTTCAACAGTGTCCTTGTCAGCCTTCGATACCTGTGATCAGCTTCACGGTTTTCTTGAAGAAGAATGCCCATAGCTCGGCGATGTGCCATTATAAGATCTTGCAAATCGTCATCAGGAATGTAGATATTCACTAATCGTTCACCTCTTGATGTACGGATTTCAACAGATTCATCATCGGAATCATCAGAATCCGAGTCATTATCAATTTCTTCATCCTGAAAGGCCGCAGTGTTTTCAAATGGTTCTTCCGGGTGTGAATTATCCGTGCTACTACTTGCTGATGATGGGTCGACATTGTCTCTGTTCTCGACAAATACGAGCTCATTTATTTGACGTGAGATGTACATGGCCATTTTGTTGACGATTTTCTTCCTATCAGAGCCTTCGGCTTCCTCTTCTGGGATATATGGGTCGATTCACTTTTCAAGGTATGAAATTGAAACTTAAAAAAGTGCGTAAAGAGATGAGCCTTAAGGTTGGCAATCATCATTCTAGCATTATATGCCCGTATTTGTGCGGACAGGACTGAAGGTTTGGAAATGCCGTTTATACCAGAAAAGTAGCTATTGAAAACATCGTTATACGTTTGTTGTAAAGCCTCTTTGTCTGGTGTCAGCGCCGTGGGACGGAAGTTATCCATGAACAACGCTTGAGCAAACGTGAAATAGGACTGTAGCTTTTCGGTATCCGTAGGTAGAGCAGTGTTTTCTTTGTTTAAATGTACGTTTATCAGCAAACTGGCCTGCCGCCGTACGAAGGATGCAGCAACGGCTATTTCCCTAATAACAGGCACAAGGTGTTGAAATTCTGGACGTAGTATTGCTATCAATCCTGTTTTAATGGTTTGTTGTCGTGGCATTTTGTAAAGACTTTTAGGTGAATGCTGAGAGTGATGCCCAGTGATTGAATATAAATAGCGAGTGATTGAAAATAAACGCCCGCCAAACCCCCTTTTCGATTTTGAGGATTTCGAGAAAAAAAAAGGGGTTCGAAAGAAACTGCTTACATACACTTTCGTGTATTGGATTCGTCTTAACGTATGACTTAATGGCTTCAAATAATAGCGCGATGGACGGTTAAGCTATCTAGTTGCCTCTTCAAATGTGCTCGAGATATCATGAGAAGAGATTTTCTTGAGTCTCTTGCCTTACGATCAAAAAGTATGCCAATATTTATCAGTACCAATCAATACCGATCAATTAAATCTTATGTCTGCTTCTATATCTAATTACTTTTAATTGGATTCTATAATTTGCAATAGAGAAAGATATGAGGACAAGATGGAATTCAATGATGCAGCGTGAATGACACCACATTCTATCATTCATACCAAAGACATCATGTATTTGACAACTTCTGTTTTGTAGCTTAGCTTTCGGCGATTACTATGGTGAAGCCGTTCCTGTGGATAGCGAGGCGTCCAGTCCCACCATATCAACATCCATCAGGGCTCGCAACGGTACCAGAATGGTATCCTTGTTTCCACCTTTCTCCTCGATATCCATCGGTTGACTTGGTTTTTCCATCATAGTCTCCTCATTTTGCATGTAGGACCCTGTAGGGGTAGAGTTATCAGCTTCACACAAGATCATGTTTTCGCCTTCAATAAATGTGATATTACTGTTTTCCATGTCATATGCTCACTATGCAAGGGCTTATAGTCCGTATATTCAATTTTCTATGAAAACCTGAATTCGCGTTTAAGGCTACTAGGCGAAATATAATTATAGTTTGCGTATACAAATCAGAGGATCTGCGCCAATTATTTTGAGAAAGACTGTAGTTTGCATGGAGAGCTGGCTGTCAGTCGCGTGCGAAAATATGACATAATTCATTAGCTAACAACGGTTACCTTTTTCGCCGCTAGTGAAAGGTGTAAAGTTCGCTTTGCAGCTAAAAAAAAAGAATGATTTGCCCAAAAACGAGAATAGGCTGTCATTATTACGAAAAACGAAAGAAGTCATGTTTTTACGTTCTTATGCAAGTCGTGTTCCACACCGATTACTCTTTCGAACATTCACAACCATGGAATATAATATCTCTGTTGCTGGCAAAAACGTTCCCGTCAAAGCTGCTACTGCTGACATTGACATCAAACCGGTTTTTGAATTCCAACCTTTCAAAGACTGGTGCGCCTCATTTGACAAGGAGCTGAGTCAATCCAAAGACATTACTTTGAACTCAATTCAGATCCAAAGTGTCGATATCTTCGGCAATGACAAAATAGGATTTGTCAAATTCAAGGCTGACGCTGAGCTCACGGAAACCGGAAAGAAAGTGCCCGGTATTGTGTTCATGGTACGTGCGATTCGTTGAGCTTCTCCGCTGCATTCAACATATTGACTAACAGCCAAATATCAGAGAGGAGGAGCTGTATCGGTGTTGATTATTTTGAGATCCTCAGACAATCCTGAAAAAGGTGATCGTGTTATTTTCACACTTCAACCACGCGTGCCAGTCCCTTGCATCAAGATGCCTGAGCTTCCAGCCGGCATGCTCGATGGATCCGGTAGCTTTTCTGGTACTGCCGCCAAGGAGATTGAGGAAGAAACAGGTCAGTTTTGAACTGTGAATGATGCTCATACATTTTATTGTACTGACGGATGTATTATAGGCTTAATCATTGAAGAGCGAGAGTTGACCGATATGACAGAATTGGCATACGGTAATGCCTGGCGAGGCGTATATCCTTCTGCAGGTGGATGTGGTATGAAATTCTGCCTTTCTATGCAAATATGCCGTTCTTATCACTAACTGAACTACATCTTGCTTCGCACAGACGAATTTCTGCGCCTGTTCCTGTGCGTCAAGTCACTGCCTTCCAAGCAAATTGATGAATTGGAAGGAAAATTGACAGGATTAAGAGATCATGGAGAGTCCATCACGCTCAAGCTGGTTAAACTGGAAGATGCATGGAAGGAATCACCAGATGCCAAGCTTCTTTCAAGCTTAGCACTTCTAGATGCGCTCAAAAAAGCTGGAAAGTTGTAAACATATAGTGTCTAGGTTTAGCCAACAATCTAATTTGGCAAATGAATGTAGTATATGTCCCATTTAAATATGATATCCATTGATTTTTGAAGAAAGACACAGAATGAGGGGAGCAAATGTCAGGTTTCCGCTCTTCACACTTTTTTTATTTTAAATTTCCGTCTGCAACAATTTGCAACGTCGTGTTCGAACTGTGAAGCCTCCAATGGCAAAGGATCCTGTGCAATTACTGGATGACGAAGATAACTTCGCTCCCAGATTTGAGCAGGTGAGTGCACATAAGAATCTGCCTCCAGTCATTGGACATGCCTATGCGACTGGCAGGTCTGTGATCCTAACGACCATTGTTGGAAGGAGAATACTAATTACAAGATTTGGTATGACAGGTACTAGAAGAGATTTTCAAACGCTTCGACAAGGTGAGCTTTTTCATAGAGGAACATTTGATGTCCAAAGGGAATGTGAAACTAATATAGGATGATCAATCGAATGTAATCAGAGCAACAAAGGCTCATGGACTAGAGATGAAATCAACGAGTTTGCTACTCAAACCAACGGCAAGCCTGTAAGTGATTGAACTCGGGACTATAGTACACACGCCATAAGCTAGCTTACGATTTTTTTTAACATTATAACAATTCTTGACAGTTTGACAAAGATACATTGGAGGTAAAGATGCTCACGCCACTGTCTGATTTTGATGCCTCTTGTCTCTATAAGTTTCTAAATCACAAAATGGCTAAACAAACACTTTAGGAAATCGAAACTTTTTTTGAAGTAACAGAAGAGGGTAATCTTACTACTAATGGGTTCATGCAAATGTATCACTTGCAAACACAAAACGATCCTGAGGAGACGTGGAAGGATTTGAAAACATGTAAGTGTTGAACTGTCCAATATGGCTATAGATATCGTGCTTGCTGATCCCAAAAAACCATATTGCTATTATTAAAGATGGATACGATGACAACTTGGACCTTGTATCTAGTAGAACTGAAGATGAAAACCCCATTTCACCAGCACCAGAGAAATAAATACTACACTGAATGGATATTTAAAATTGCAATGTGGTAGTGGCATTTTTTTCTGTGATGCGTTCCAAGTGTGACTTTGCTCTCCTGCTGAGAAACACACACCAGTTTCTTGAATACCAGCGCAGCTTAAACGGTCTCCAGTTGTATCTTACCGTCCTCACAGCCATAGACACACATCTCAGTTTAGCCTGTAGACACTATAACTGCGTATGCATTCTGAAGCAGTCTGACATTCTTTTAAATAACGAACCATGACTAACCATAATGTCCCCTCATAGTGACGATTTACGAAGGAACTCATGACAGTCCCCGAGGCCAAGCGACAGCGAAGAGAAAATATGCTTGACACTCACGAAGGTACCCATTCGTCACTTATTGGAATGACAATAACAGATCGGAGGTTACATTAAACTGACCTGTTGTTCATAGAGAATGCCCATAGCTTAGACAGCAACTCGCCCCAACCGGTAGAGACAGTTACACCTGTAAATGAAGATAGCGTCATGACTGATAGCAGTCAAGTTGAAGAACCAGAAGTAAATGGGCACATTGTTCCTCTAAACTCTACTGAGGTGAATTCTCGTGGTGGAGACATACTGTTTGTACCAAAAGGTTCGCTGACAGACTTGCGTTAAACAGATAACTACGGCATTGGAATCGTGCAAAATTCTAGTTATTGGCGCCGGTGGACTAGGTTGTGAGATTTTGAAGAACCTCGCTCTCACCGGTTTTAACGACATTCACGTAATTGATATGGATACTATTGATGTCAGCAACCTTAATCGCCAGTTCTTGTTTCGGTAAGTTCAACTCATTCATCTGACGGTGTCTTAATGGATTGAAATTCATCAACGGCCATATAGGTCCGCCGACGTTGGAAAATCGAAAGCATTAGTGGCAGCTGAATTTGTGATGAATCGTATGCCAGGAGTCAAAATTATACCGTAAGTTGCAAGATGCGATATGAAATTTACTAGTGGAATCTCTTCCAACGTACTTTTCGTAGGTATATGGGAAGGATCCAGGACAAGGATGAAGATTATTACTCTCAATTTCAAATTGTCATCTGTGGTCTTGATTCTATCGAAGCTCGGCGGTGGATCAATGCTATGTTGGTCAGCCTTGTGGACGATGAATCTCCTGAAAGTTTAATTCCAATGGTGGATGGTGGAACGGAAGGTAAGGACGAAGTGTGAGCATGGTCGGCTTACCTAAGCACAACATAAAGTTATATTGACAGAATAACATAGGATTCAAGGGCCAAGCTAGAGTCATATTACCTACCATCACGTCATGTTACGAATGCTCCCTTGATATGTTTAACAAGCCCAACAGCTTTCCCATTTGTACCATCGCAAACACACCTCGATTACCTGAGCATTGTATAGAATGGGCTTCAGTACTGGAATGGCCTCGTGTGTTCCCAGGTCAGTAATTTGTCGAGCAATCTGCACCATGATTGTGTACCTAACAATTATGGCTGCAGATCAAAAGTATGACACGGATAACCCGGAACATATTTCATGGCTTTATGAAACTGCGTTGACGCGAGCAAAGAAGTTCAATATCGATGGAGTATCTTACTTCCTGACCCAGGGTGTAGTTAAGAATATCATACCCGCAATTGCATCGACGAACGCCATTATCGCCGGTACGTATATGGGTCATTTTTCGAAGAAAGTAATGGCCTGTGGCAAATTTCTAATTTCAACACTTCTTAGCTGCTTGTTGTAACGAGGCTTTCAAAATTGCAACATCAGTTGCTCCCTTTTTGAACAACTACATGATGTACACAGGCAATGACGGAGTCTACACATATACCTTTGAACATCAAAAGAAACCTGAATGCCCTGTTTGCGGAACGGTAGCCATCAAGATCGAGATTAACCCAGACATGATACTGGAAGACTTTTTGGATGTTTTGAAGGAAAAGCCCGACACGTAAGCCTACATAGCATTTTTCAAACCTAGGACGCTTCGTTCATCCTGTTTGCTTACGCCTTTTTTTTTTACTAAGCCAACTGAAGAAGCCAAGTCTTCGTACGGCGACAAAGGCCTTGTATATGCAAGCTCCACCACCTCTAGAAAAGGCCAGTCGACCTAATCTTGTCCTCAAAATGGGAGACCTAGTCGAAGACGGTGATGAAATTACTGTTACGGACGTAGCTCTACCTGTTAGTATGCAGCTCAAGGTCAAATTGATTACAAAATAATCGTTCTTCTGTGAAGAAGATCAAATCAGTAAAAATTGTTTAAAAAGACAAAAACATTTAAAGATGTGTTCCATTAGTGTTTACGATGGACACAAATAAGCCCTTCAGCTAGTATGGCGCTGCTCATACCTATGGCTGATAAGGCGGGCAGCACGTATTTATTTAAACAATGATAAAAGTAGTGGGTGAACCAATTCAGAACGGTCCATGTCCTATTCCTCGTCCTCATCCTCATCTGCTCCGAATTGTGTGTAATCAATCTTCTTTCCACGGGTGCGTCGACCGGTAGAGATGATAACAGATTTATCCAAAAACTCCAATTCATCATCTGCGAAATGAAAAAATGTCAGATATTTAAAGGCTTACTTGACATAGTCATAGTTGAAAAACGTACCCGACACATCAGATGCTTCTTCGCCTGATTCTTCATCACTGCCACGCTTTTTACTCTTGGATTTACTAGGCTTGCTGGCGGGTTTGCTTGGTTTGCTTGGCTTGCTAGCTTTGACAGGCTTGCTAGGTTTTTTCGACTTCTTGGATTTTTTTCTGTCATCATCGCTAAAGTCGTCTTCATCGTCATCATCGACGTCTTCATCATCATCGTCATCATCTTCTTCTTCTACGGCGTGTAAAAAATAGGTTTAGTTTTTCGACTTCATTAAGCTATCATACCACTCTAAACCTCACCTTCTTCTTCGTCATCAGAGCCAACGACAAATCCATCCCCGGTCTTATACTTTTCCTGTCGGCGGCGCTCTTCAGCTCTACAACCAAACTTAGTGTCAGTAATGGATGAATTTACCACGGCTGTTGTAACTGGTCAAGTTTGCTGAGGCTGTTTCGAACGTTTCATTTGGTGTTTGATATCAATTAATTGTAAAGTTCCGTATTGCTTTCGAATGAATATATTCCGGCCACAAAACGCCAGTGATCCGTCGATTTACGCGTTTAGGCAACCGAAATGCCTGGGGCATGCTCGTACACATGGTGTATTCTCTCAAAAACCAATCAAGGTGACTTACGCATCCTCAACTGCTTGCTTCTTAGAAGTAGGGCGATTTTCTTCATCCTCCTTTCCGCCACGTCGTCCAGCAGCAAGTGCCTCGAGCTTTCTCTTTCTATCGCTCATTGTCGATTGTTCCAAGGTAGAAGGTTGGGTCTGTGCCAAAATTTGGCACGCACACAAAAAAACGTCTCGTATCACGTGCGGGTGCCTTGAATAGGGTTCCTGATCTACCGACCTGGGGACAAAGCACCGACGTTTCGAAAAAAGATCGTTGTGCGATTTCAAACAACGAAGGCTTTCATTTCATTTCATTTCACGTTGCCAAAAAACAGAAAAACGATCTCCAAATGATATCTTTCGGCCGAGTGAACTACCTTTCAGCATGCGTATTCAATTTCCCTAAGCGTTGGTAAACTTAATAACTCAGATAGGTCGGACATCTCAGAGCGAAGAGGACTGTGATGATAAAGAATATTGGGTTGTGTGATCCTCGCTTGTCCCAAAGGATTGGGCTTATATAGTCTATGTGGCTCTTTCTGCATGTCGGTTATAAGGTTGTACCGTTGGATTCATGCTGTAAGGTTGAAACTCCACATTCCAAAAAGCTGCAATCCCAGATGAAGAGGTTGTACAGTCCACGCTTACAAACTCACACCCATCCTATCGGAGATGGAGGAATGCTCTGGCGTACAAAACATGTACGGCTTTGTATCACCGACGAAGTGTATCACCTGCCAATTACCCATATAATTGTCGAAGTTTTGTTTTCGGTCTAGTGAAAAGAGTTGCTCTTGAACACTTCAAAAAGATGGCTAGCATTGATTCTATGGTATCTCAATTGTTGCAAGCTCGCCATGGCTTCCTCGACAATATCATCCATCATTTAGGAAAACACTCCAAGGCTACATACATTACTACAGCGATAGCTCTTTATATTGGTGCCAAAATATACAATGTATTGTCTTTGCCCAAAAGCTTGCGACACATTGCCCATGTTCCAGCGCCTGTATGGATGTCTTCTTTGATGCGTGGAGAAACTACACTTGATAGAACCAAGAGGTTGCTTATTTCGCGTATGACCGAAACAAATGGCATGGTCTGTAAGTTTTCCCAGCTAGGATGGGAAGTCACAGTCATGAACCCTAAAGCTATCAAGACATTGTTGCAAAGAACAGGTTTGTACCTTTTTTCAAAACCTGGTTCACCTGGTTTTTTTTTTCTTACCGAAATGCTAACGTTCATTCTTCAGACATTTTCCCAAAGTCGGAAGTGACGATTGATAACTTTGATAGTAGATCGCTTATCCGTCGATACTTCGGTAAGACCAATCTCACTCTGGCCAATGGTCATGAATGGATGCGACGAAGAAAGGTTAGTCGGTTATCTGAACATACAACGAGAAGAGCATATATCTCACAAAGCTATTGTTCAATAGATCGCAAACCCCGCTTTCAAACGAGCTCTGCCTGTAAAAATGTTTGCACGTTTGACAAGCCAGGCGTCAGAGCAACTGGATCAGTCCAATGGCGCGCCTGTTATGATAGCATCCTTGATGCAAAGGTACCTCCTCATACTACCAGTCTTTGATACATGGAAACATCCCACATTACTAATAGCTTGCTCTAGATTTACACTTGATGTCATCGGCCTTGCTGGCTTTGGCTTTGACTTGAACTCCATCAGCAGCCCGGATGGTCAGTGGGTGACAGCCTACAATGACGTTGCAGATGGCTTTATGGCGTTCCCTTTCATTTTCCTTCCGATATTGGAAACGGAATTCATCCAGTTTTTTCCAAATCGCCGCAAGAAACACGAACAATTGACGAAATTGGATGGGTTTTTTGAAAGCATTATCGAGCACAAAAGGGAAACTCTAAAAAATGTAAATTCGGAATCGGTAGACGATAACGAGAAAGACTTGTTGACATTGTTGATGGAAGCTGGCCGTGGAGAAGACGATGATAGCGAACCTTTGACGAATCAAGAACTTCGGGATGAGCTCGTACTCTTCTTTTTTGCTGGGTAAGAGAAAGGACATAGTCAGGCATATGATATGACCGTCCACATCTGACTATTTGTATAGACATGATACAACATCTCATGCGCTGACCTGCGCACTTTACTATCTGGCCGTTAATCCAGTGAGTGAATGGTTGCACTAGCGACGTTTCCGGGTACTCACTTCATCTAACTGAATGTTGTAATAGGATATCCAAGAGAAGGCGCGACAAGAGGTGCTTGATGTGTTGGGAGACGCACAGGAAGAAAAGTTCCCGACCATTCAACAATTAAGGCAATTTCCTTATCTTGCTCGTGTGATGAAAGAGGTATGTTTGTCGTTATGCTAACTAGTGATCAAGACCCATTTCTAACTCTTCTACCCAAGACTTTACGCATTGCCTCACCTCCAGTCAACCTGGTCCAGCGCATCGCACAGCATGACACAGAGCTAGAAGGCGTGGTGATTCCAAAGGATACGTTACTCACCGTCGATTTTTATGCAATTCATCACAATCATCACCTTTGGAAAAACCCAGAGGTCTTCAATCCAGACCGGTTTAGCGAAGGCGGTGAGCTGGAATCCATGGACTCGAGCTACGCATACTTACCATTTGGTGGTGGTGGCCGACAATGCATAGGTAAGTTGACGATAGTGTGTGGGATCATATCACGAACAATGAGCACTGACCACTATGAGTTTGTAGCGATGAACTTTAGCATCGCGGAGCAGAAAGTGGTGCTTTCTGGCTTGCTCAGAAAATACGACATCAGTCTTCCAGAAAACTCCATACACAAACATAGCCTCCAATTTGGGCCAAGTACTGGGCTCATCGTCCCAACCAAAGATCTTGAACTCAAATTTATCCGACGAAACCAAGTTATTTGATCATGAACATCCGACATACATTTCTTCCATGTCTTTTCTCAGAAAGCATCTCCTCCTCCATCTTACTGCGACGCATGCACTATAGGCATATCATCTTATGTTAATAAATCAATTGAACAGTAAGCTATACGTGGTACTAATGGCAGGTCATTATGTAATGTAACGTGAAATCGATCGTTGTACGATCGATGTGTAAATAACCTAAGGCGGGAAAGGCTTGTTCATCCAAACAATTCTACTTTTGTAATTTGACAATGCTTAAACATTATGATAATAGCATGCTGATCTTTTCGTCCAACAACGACTGCCATCAAAACTCAAATGCAGGTTAATTTGCATTTTCTTGCAGCAAAGTAACCATCCCAGGGCATGGGTTGCACCATACCATACTGCACCTTACCGCTTTAGCGATCGGTTGGATTGAAACTCCTATGTAACAAGAACTTGCAGAGGCAGAGAGGTCAGGACAGCGAGTATAGAAAGGCTTTCATATTCAAAGTAAAAAAATGGATTGTATAAGATAATAAATGAAAAAGTAAGCGAGATTTGTAAGAGTAGCTGATCAGTAAGCTTTGCCAGGCAACTTGATCTCTACTACCGCGCATTTCCATTTACGGCTGTACACAAAATTTGCAACACAGTATAAAAGGCGTGGCCGATTATTTTGCCTTAACCTCGGCCAGTAAAAAATGTCTTCGAATTCAGTCCTTTCAAAAGCAGAGACCTTTGCTTCGTCCACACTTTCTCAACTTCTCGAATATCAAAAGTACGCTGGAAATCTCTCTATTGTTGAGCTGAAGAAACATGTGAAGCTCGGTCACGTAGCTGTAGCGGTCGCTTTGCTCGTAGCGTCCAGCATTTACAAGTCCTTATCGTATCCGAAAAAGCTCGCCCACATAGCGCATGTACCTGCCAGAAAGAACATAAGATCCTTTATCAAAGGTGAAACAAATGTCGACCGAGCCAAGCAACTTTTTATACCTTTGTGTCTTGAAACGAAAGGTTTGGTTGCAAAATATGCTCAATTCGGATGGGAAGTTGCAGTCATCAGCCCAGAATCTGCGAGGACGGTTTTCCGTAATCCAGGTACAGTAACTTTATTAAAGCTTTCTCAAGTTTTTTGAATCATCCGGCTGACATTCTCGGTAACTTGTAGATATCTTTCAAAAGACGGAGAGCTTGAGCTTGTTAGATCCTCAAACCCTTTCTATCCGCTTCTTGGGCAGTACCAACCTAGCTCTTGCTAATGGAGAGGATTGGAAGAGACGTAGAAAGGTTGGTACGTACTATAGTTACCGAAATAATGACACAGCGAATAACAAAGTCATTTATTGGAGTTTAGATTGCCAATCCGGCATTCCATCGATCCATGCCTGTGAAGGCATTTGTTGATTTGACCGGCACTCTTCTCCAACAGATCGACACCATGAAGGGTCCTATTGATGTTCAACCCTTGCTACAAAGGTTAGGGACGATCTAGTGCGAGGACACATGTTTCAGTTTGGCTGACTTTTTGTTCCATCAAGGTTTACCTTGGACGTTATTGGACGCGTGGGCTTTGGCTTCGAGTTCAACGCTACTAGAGCTCCCGATGGCGATTGGGTACACACTTATAACGAGGTTTCAGACAACCTCTTGCAGTTTCCTTACATCTTCTTCCCAATTTTGGATACACGCTTTCGGTTCTTGTTTCCTCGTCGCATGGAAAAGCATGCGAAACTGACCGTGCTTAACAACCTTTTTAACACGGTGATCAGGAACAAGAGAGAGAATCTTCAAAAGTTGAATGGAGAAATTGAGGATTCAGAAAAGGACCTTTTGTCTTTGTTGATCGAATCTGGACGAGGAGAAAACGATAACTATGAACCATTGACCGATGAGGAGCTTCGCAGCGAGCTGGTCTTATTTTTCTTTGCTGGGTATGTGTTAATGTGTTACCATGGTCATACATGAGTACGTAACGCTAACTTTAAGCTCAGGCATGATACTACTGCTAATTCGCTGGCATCTACACTTTATTTCTTGGCTGCAAACACAGTAAGTAAATACCATGATTGGTAGGAAGCGCTATTCAGAAGTGCTAATCGATAGTGCAGGCTATTCAAGATAAGGCGAGACAAGAGACTTTGGAGCTGTTAGGTGACGAACCTCATGATGCATCACCGAACAACGAGCAATTGAAGAATATGCATTATCTGACCCGCGTAATCAAAGAGGTAAATGTTCAACCATTCCAATGCCAAGTTTGATATACGAAGGAAACTGACTGGCAGTTAAAATTTAGTCAGCTCGCATGTCGCCACCGGCATCCGCTACCATTCACCGACGAGCGGCTCAGGATACTGAAATTTCTGGCCTGTTCATCCCCAAGGAAACGTTGATAGTTGTCGATATTATTGCCAACCACTACAACCCTGCATACTGGAAAAATCCTAATGTCTTTGACCCTGATCGATTTTTGGAAGGAGGTGAAGCCGATCAACAATCGCCATTTTCGTCATATATGCCTTTTGGTGGAGGAGTTCGACAATGTATCGGTACGTAGAGAGCGGTATATGTGAAAGTGAAGCAATGTCTGACTGATGATGATTTGGGTCATAGGCATGAATTTTAGTTTGGCTGAACAACGTGTTGCGCTATCTGCCATACTGAAGAAGTATGAGCTTAGCATTCCTGAAGGTTCAATTCACAAGGACAGTCTACAGTTCGGAAACCATTTGTTTACTCTAGCGCCTAAGGACCTGGCTATCAACTTTACAAAACGGTATTAAGTATTCATATATTCAATGCATTAAATAAAACCACTTATGTTAACAAGAATCACGGAGTCAGATGAGGGTTATTTGGCTAGCCATAGGTTTTGAAAATTTGTTCACGTAACATTTTAAGATATTGATAAACAATGTCTTGTACAATATACGAGTATTACCACACTACCCCTGCTGTTTACATATGGTTTAAAGTAACTGCTTTTTTGTAAAGATCGAAAATGTTCACTTGATGCTGTTTTTCTTTTTTTTTTAGGTATCAATTTACCCTTAGAGACCATACTGTTATATGTCATTTGGTAGCGGCGGGTGGTATATGGGCCAAAAGTAGAACAGAAGCCTTAACAACCAAATTCTTCATGTCCAAGACTTGGTGTGGTTAGGGCTAATAATCTGTGGATTCCTTTTTGCTTCATGCAGTTCATCATAAGGCGATATCTATGGGTGATCGGCAAGCCACCAGGATATTCCCCTAAATGTGGTTCTAATGTAGAGATGACTGCGTTCACACCATCCATACTGGATAGCATAGTAGATTCATCAGTCAAATCGCCATGGAAAACAGTGACCTTTTCTTTGATATCGTCAAGTAATTTGTCGGGCGACCCTACCATCACATTTACTTTGTGGCCTTCTAATAGAGCCTTTCTAGTGATTTCCAGGCCGGTGGGGCTAGTAGCACCAAATATCAGCAATTTCATAATGCTGTGAAGCGCGACAAAATGAAGGAGGCAAAGAAGACTGGAAAAGACAAATAGTTAGATTTTATATAGGTGCAAAACTTGAAAACAACGCGTTTCCTCATATTGAGGATGGTTCAAGCGAATAACCAGTTCATCGCATAACTTACTTGTTGAAGGAGAAGATATAGTTGAAGGAATGGTAGAGTAGTTCATGGTTTGTTATAAAAGACGATCTATTGAACAACACAACTTTGACGGTGGATTACGACGGCTTGCGTTGACCGAAATTATTCCCAAATTTGAAGTAGGGTGTCTGGCGCACTGGGCAATGACTCTCACAGTCAAGTTTTTCCTCTTTACTTTCTTTAACTGAACTGAACAGCACAATCTGCCAATTGTCCATTTAGGTTCCACACCGCCTACACAGCACCTAGTCTCTCTGAGCTCATACAAACAATGTCTTCTGGGACCTGTGCACAGTTCCTGCATCAAATCAAGGCTGCGGAACCATTGCTCTTAGAAAGTCCGCTGTTATTCAATGACAAGTTTTTATGATCAGACCTGCAACAACAAGCGATTTTTGTTCCATACTGCGCCACCCAAAATTCAAGCTATCCAAGCAAGCCATCCCTTCAAGTTCATTGATTGGACGAATTTCTAAGGGAGCAAACTTAAACAATACCGTTTTTGTTTTTTTTATAAATGCTTTCAAACAAACGACCCTAAATAACGAGATAGCTACTTCTTTCGGTTAATCGATGTCTTTTATATCCCAACATCAAGTAGATCACCTGAGATCTATGGTACTTTCACTAGGCTCAGACCCTGTCAACACATTCAAGAACGCGCTCCTTCCATCTATCAAGCGTTCCAAGTTTAAATACCTAGGCGCTGCTATCGCGTTATATGTGGTCAGCTCAGTGTATCGGTTTTTTGAACGACCAAAACAACTTAGACATTTAAAGAGTATCTCAGTGCTGTCAATGTTTAGATCCTTGATAGCATCGGAAAACGACCTTGACCGGACTAATAAGCTGGTGCTACCCCGTTGGGAAGAGACCAACGGCGTGATATCCTTTTGGGGCCAGTTTGGATGGACAGTCAGAGTGACCAACCCAGAGGCCGTTCGAACCATTTTGTACAAGACAGGTATGTGTGTAGATTCATGTATCTAATTCAACCTTCCTTACTGACATCATGGCAACGAAGATATCTTTCCAAAAACGGCTATATTTGACGAGCTGAAATACAAGAATTTGTTGACAAAGTTTCTCGGAGAGAAAAACATGGTGTCTACCAATGCTCATGAGTGGCGTAAGAGAAGAAAGGTACGTACGTGCTTTCATGATGAGAAAATACGTGCGGTTCAACTCAATAAGTCGATCTATTCCTGTAGATTGCCAACCCAGCTTTCCATCGTTCCATGCCTGCAAAGACATTTGCTGTATTGACTAGCAGAATGTTTGAGCAGATCGAGAAAGCTGATGGACCAGTGGATATACAGAAATTACTGCAAAGGTGAGGCATACTTTTTAACATCCTCATAATGGAATGTGGCCATAATCTAACCTTGTGCTTAAGGTTTACCTTAGATGCTATTGGCCTCATTGGATTTGGCTTTGAGTTCAATTCCACTAACACACCTGATGGTGAATGGGTGAAAACCTACAATGATGTTGCTGATCATGTTGGTGACTTCAAGTATCTTTTCTTTCCCATTCTTGATACTACACTCCTTCCATTATTCCCAGAGCGACAAAAGAAGCATGAAAGCTTGGACAAGCTGAATGGGCTTTTTAATGAGATTATTCAACACAAGAAATCGGAGCTAGCAAAGGGTGGATCGAATGTTGATGACAACGAAAAAGATTTATTGACACTAATGCTTGAAGCTGGAAACGGAGACGATGATAAAGATCCTCTCACATCTGAAGAACTCAGAAATGAGCTCGTATTGTTCTTCTTGGCAGGGTAAGTGCTTCTTGATCAAAGATGTATGGCTGACTTCAACTTCTCACAATGATATGCATTCTAATCGTATCATGAACTTTAGTCACGACACCACGTCTAACGCCATGAACGCTGTGTTGTATTTCTTGGCTGTAAATCCGGTAAGAACTTGGATATGAAATAGGTTGGTATACTATAGGCTTCATTTTGACCTTGGTAAATAGGATGTGCAATCAAAAGCTCTACAAGAAGTCTTGGATGTTCTTGGCGATGAACCATCGGACGTTTGGCCAACTCTTGAGCAACTTAAGCAATTCCCTTACCTTTCGAAAGTCATGAAAGAGGTATGTAGCGTCAAAAGGTTCAGAGCCCTTTATGTCCATACCCCTACTAAAATTATATGTTTCAGGCGATTCGCCTAGCACCACCCATATCACGTCTCGTTGAAAGACAATCAGCAGTAGATACAGAATTGGCTGGCGCTTTCATTCCCAAAGGTACTAGCATCATGATCGACGTACTCTCACTCCACTATAATGCCAACCTTTGGAAGAATCCAACCAAGTTCGATCCTGAGCGATTTGCCGACGGAGGCGAGCTTGAGTCGATGCCATCTACCTACGCTTATCTTCCATTTGGTGGCGGTGCACGACAGTGTATAGGTGAGTAACCTAATCATAATGTCAAATGCCCCTGTATGTGTGTGGCTGACCTTTATGGATCAGGAATGAACTTCAGTTTGGCCGAACAACGCGTGGCTTTAAGTTCCATCTTAAGGAAATACGAGCTCAGTCTGCCTGAAGATTCCATTCATAAGGATGGCATTGTATTTGGTTCGCAGACGCTTACTTTTGCTACCGAGAAAATGATGATCAACTTTACCCGACGACACTGAATAGGCTGATTATATGCACGTCGTCCATTTCTGTGGAGCATTTACTATCATATTTATGAAGTATACAATACACGCCATTATATATTTTTGCAGTAGTCATAAGGTCATTGTACATTATAAAAGAAAGTTTACGGTTCGGTCGCAGTATTTTGGTGCTAGATGTCATGAATGATAGGAGCCCTTTACAATTTAACCGATGTGCTTTCTTCTAATCTCATTCGATACCCCTCTCTCGTATGCAGACATCCAGAGAACTACTTTCTTGACCAGATTGCAAAATACTGGAGAGTTAGAGATATAGACACTTTAAAGCGTATACGAAAGTCAGTATAATAAATCTGCAGTGCGCACAGACATTTTTTGCTAGAGTGCTGGTTGGATCAGAAAGGATTCACGACACAGAAAATATTCATACGCCATGGAGAATAAACACGCAAATGTATACTGGTAATTAAAATGGAAATGCTTTACTAGGTATATATTGTTCAGCTTGCTTCTCTTGATCTAGCTATAAGTATCAATAAACAACGAACATAAATCGTTATACTCTAGTAGCAAGTTCATCACGGAACATTTGGCAGAAGCTCAATTCATTTCATATGGGTCATTAAAATAAACACCCGCCAGTAAGACGCGGTCTCAGCTGTCAATGGCAATCTGCATTTGCACATCAGTAACTCACAAAAGGTCTTGTACCGTACTTTAATAAAACCATGTCTACTCAGACGTACTAGGGTGTTTAACAACTATATAATCGCTTTCCTTTTCCTATGGCTTGAATAAAGTACCAAGTTGTCATTCAAGCTTCCCCTTTATCCCTGATTTCTTTGCCCAAGTTGTACCGTCTGTATGCTCAACAACTATGACCATTAGAGCGAATACACGCGACTGCTTCACCTTTAAACGCCTAAGAGCACATAAATGGTTCGCTTTGAACGAATTTACGCCCTTAAAGCTTACTAAACACGCTCCTTAGCTTAAAAACAACTCTAATTTACCCCGCATCTTTGATACACAAGGTCTGTGCGCACTGCCACTCTGTTACACCGACTTTCTTTCAAGCTGTGAGATGTCTATTTCTCTGGTTCTTCATCCCCTCGATGCTTTAAAAAATAACTAGTACTATAGAAGTATGAGGAGAAGGGAGGGGTATGATATGGGAGTCAAATGGAGTCTGTGGTGAGGCTGGGGGTCGAGGAAATGGCGATTTTGTTCGTAAAAGTGATGGTCATGATCATGTCATTTTCATTACATTTTTGAGACGGATATGGTATGTAGAGAGTGCGTTAGTGTCGTTCCTCGCGTTAAGTATCCTTGGTTTCAGTCGTAGTAGTCAGCCCCGTGCTTCTAGTACCGACTCTCCGTCCGTAAAATAAGTTAATCCAGAGAAAAGATGATTTTTATTAACCACAAGAAGTCCGGCTTTTATAGCCATGTGACTTCCACGTCTAGCGGAAGGTCCGGCATAATTATCTACCGAGTACAGCGAAGAGAGGATGGCAGTCACTGATAATAAGGATTACAGCGGCGCAACATTTTGAGGAAGGTCTTCTGGTCTAGTGGTCTAGGCGACCCCCATATTCTGAGGTTGTTGTTCGGGCTCGGGTTCGATTCTCGCCGTGTGGCGGGTATTCTGATTCGGCGTCTGACCTTCAACTGAGGAATATAGGGGGCCGCCCAAGGCCACTGCCGGGAGACCGCCTCACCCTTTGTGCCAAGTTACTATCGTGACAATGAGCTCTTTTACGAACATAATCGCCATTTTCTCGACGCTTAAGCCCTCCGCATTACCTTCTCTCTTCATCGTTTTCTTCCAAAAACGTTTTCACGTGACCAGTCTTTTCTAACAAGCGGTTGCCGGTCACCTGCTACCTCTTGTGTCGTCGCCTAAAATACAAAATGACAGTTCAACCGAACGCCGGTTCAAGGGGACTTCTTTACCAGCGAAGTCACATTGAATATCCTCTTAAAATTAGATTTCTTTTACATTTTTATATAATAAGTCACGAATCAACAAGTATAAATAGAGCAGTTGATTAATAGAATAAAAAGCAGTTTTTAACCTCACGAGAAGTTCACTCGTCTGCAGGATAATACAATAAGTCATACAGTAATCTAAACGACACTTGTCGCAAACGACATTCACTTAAGCCAATGTCTCTGGGCATATTGCTTCATGTCTGAGGCTGTTTTAACATAGCGTTCAGAGCTGAGGGCAGAAAATTTGAACTCCTCTCATTCATTCACTTCTCGAGACGCGCATTCATGCAGGGTCACTTACAATTCTGCTGCGGTTCTTGAGGACAATAGCTCAAAGTCTTGGAGAATGTAGTTGCACTGTTAGTTGTTAAATTCTCTTTGGTCAAGTTTAGCTTCTAAAGAGCAACTAGATGGTGGTCATTTGGCCCCTGAACCCACTTTCTGTTGATATCAGTATGAAGTTACAGCCCCACCTACACGTTTCCATTCAGTTTCAATTCTTGTCATCATGGCTTCAGCTCTTGTATCGAACTGCACTGGGACTGAACCAAACCAGAAATATGTTCACCAACTAGCGGTCCCAAGCGGATATGACTGCGATCACATTATCCTTACTGTGGAGCATTATAGTCTCATCCGCCAATTTGCCATGGAATACACTGCACGTTTCATAATATTGTCGAGTGTCTTCTCATGATACCGTAACTTCTGATTCACTGGATAGCCTCTAGATGAAGCCCTTCCAGTAATTTCCCAACTTATTCCAAAATGTAGGCGCCAAATAAAAAAGGAAAGGGTAAATTACTAAGTTTTATCAAAAGAAAAGGATGTCCTCTAGGGACAGCCTTCACCTTTTGGTTGAACTGATCAGCGACAGCTATTGAACCGCACAAACTTTTCTTGAAAGAGGTTATACGGTTTTACAGGGCGTTTCGTAGTTTGCTATACAAGATCATCTGAGTCAACAAGATGCTTGAAAATGCGCATTGCATTGATTACGACGGTATGCGTTGACCGAAATTGGAAGAGCGACTTCGGCGCACTGGCCTCGCATGCATTTCCCGCTAGATTGATGAGAAGGGTCTCATTGCTAATTCTGTCCCGATACGCACCGCTTCAACTAGCATCACATTATCTGGAACTTGCTACTTTAAGGAAATTATGTCTTCCTGGACGTAGTCACACAATCATATCGAAACCACAGACCCATAGATCTCAAAACCATCGCTTTTATTCAATTAAATCGTAGTTCCTTTGACCCGTTTTTATTATCTCATAAGCAAAGAATGCAGAGATCGGTAAACAGGGTTAAATTTTTGGTCATGCTGCGCCACAAAAATCGAACAATTTCCCTAAGCCTTGCTTTCATAGTTCATTTATTGGATGAATTTAACCGCTAATCCTCACGTTATTTGTTGCTTTTTTTAATGCTGCATCAAATGTATGAACATAAATAACGAGATTGTTGCTATTTCTTTTAATTGAACAATGGCTTCTCCTACATCAACCTCCCAATATCAAATAGACCGCATGAGGTCTATGATACTCTTGCTAGGTTCAGACCCTATCAACATCATAAAGACCAAGCTACTTCCGTCTATCACACGCTCCAAGTTCAAGCTCCTTGGCGCTGCCATTGCATTGTATGTGGCCAGCATAGTGTATCGAGCCTTCGCATACCCAAGGAAACTTAGACATCTTAAGAGAGTACCACTGCTACCGACGCTCAAGTCCTTGATGGCAGGTGACAGTGACCTTGAGACATCCAAAAAATTTATGCTACCCCATTGGAAAGAAACCAACGGCGTGATGTCCTTTTGGGGCCAGTTTGGATGGACGGTTAATGTCGCCAACCCAGAAGCTATTCGAACCATTTTGTACAAGACAGGTATGTGTAAGCTTATGGGTCATGTTCAGACCTTTTTACTGACATCATAACGCCGCCCAAGATATGTTTCCGAAAACGACAGTTTTTCAAGAGCAAAAGTATAAGAACTTAATGACAAAGTTTGTCGGAGATAACAACTTAGTATTTTCCAATGCCCATGAATGGCGTAAGAGAAGAAAGGTTAGGATATGTGGTCATGTTGAGACGATTCAAGTGATTTCCTCTCAACAAGTCAAAATATTCCTGTAGATTGCCAACCCAGCTTTCCATCGTTCCATGCCTGCAAAGACATTTGCTGTATTGACTAGCAGAATGTTTGAGCAGATCGAGAAAGCTGATGGACCAGTGGATGTACAGAAGTTACTGCAAAGGTGAGGCATACATATCGACATCACATAATGGAA
Organism: Umbelopsis ramanniana AG; assembly: GCF_025399195.1. Lineage (NCBI taxonomy): Eukaryota > Fungi > Mucoromycota > Umbelopsidomycetes > Umbelopsidales > Umbelopsidaceae > Umbelopsis > Umbelopsis ramanniana. The sequence goes on from NW_026252113.1 coordinate 124,645, forward strand.
TGTAGCCATTATCTGACCTTATGCTTAAGGTTTACCTTAGATGCTATTGGCCTCATTGGATTTGGCTTTGAGTTCAATGCTACTAACACTCCTGAGGGTGAATGGGTGACAACATACAATGATGTTGCTGATAACGTTGGTGATTTCAAGTATCTCTTCTTTCCCATTCTTGATACGACACTACTTGGATTATTCCCAGAGCGACAAAAGAAGCATGAAAGCTTGAATAGGCTGAACGAGCTTTTTGACCGGGTTATCCAACACAAGAAATCGGAGTTAGCAAAAGGTGGATCGAATGTTGAGGAGAATGAGAAGGATCTATTGACACTTATGATGGAGGCTGGGAACGGTGATGATCAACATGAACCTCTTACTTCTAAAGAAATTCGAGACGAACTCGTGTTGTTTTTCATAGCAGGGTAAGTACCGCTCCATGATAGATGGAATATTGACTTCAATTCTCACAATTATGTGCGTTCGAATCATTTTGAAAACTTTAGTCATGACACTACATCTAATGCCATGACCGCTGTGTTGTACTACTTGGCTGTGAATTCGGTAAGAATATATACAAGGAATCATTGAAAAGCTATAAGCAATTATTTTGACCGTGATGATTAGCATATACAAGCAAAAGCTCGAAAAGAAGTCTTGGATGTTCTGGGAGATGAACCATTGGACGTTTGGCCGACTCTCGAGCAACTAAAGGAATTTCCTTATCTCTCGAAAGTCATGAAAGAGGTATATGGCGTCGCGATATGCACATTAGTGTCCTCATGCTAAAACTCATACTGATATGATACGTTTTCAGGCTATTCGACTAGCACCACCAGCAACTAGTCTCATTGAAAGAGTGGCTAAAGTGGATACGGAATTGGCTGGCGTTTTTATTCCCAAAGGCACTCTTCTTCAAGTTGACGTTATATCACTCCACTATAACGAGAATCTTTGGAAAAGTCCAACAAAGTTCGACCCCGAGCGATTTGCCGATGGAGGAGAGCTAGAGTCAATGCCATCAACCTATGCTTATCTTCCATTCGGTGGTGGCTCACGGCAGTGTATAGGTGAGTAAACACATCATAACGTAAATGCTTTACTTCATGTGTGGCTGACCACCATAATTCAGGAATGAACTTCAGTTTGGCTGAACAACGTGTGGCACTAAGCTCTATCTTAAGGAAATACGAGCTCAGTCTGCCCGAGAATTCCATTCACAAGGACGGCATTGTTTTCGATTCACCAAACATAACTATGGCTCCTAAAGGAATGGAGATTAACTTTACCCCACGATATTAAGCAGGCTAGCTATTCACCTAAGGCTCATCCTTATAAGCCGTCCAACTCCATTGATACAATATACAATATAGATTTAACCTTGATCAAAGATTTTCACCATGGTTACGAGTTCGCTGTACATCGTAGATAAAAGGATAGCGATTTGGTGACAGGCTTGATGTGCACGATATTATAGTCTTCGAAAGCAGACACTTTTGATGGGTCCGAACCAGCCAACACAATCTCGTTCTCGAGCAACAGAATATTTCGATAATTGCAGAGGAAAATGGTGATCATCATAACCTTAATCCAAACCACAACATAACGATGGGGGTTTCGAACAGCTTGGCTCCATTGTCGGTGTAGCACAGAGTAAGGCGCACAGACAGCTTAGCATAAATGTGGGGTTGGGATAAGAGTAGATTTCAAGTTACAGAGCGTGTTCATAAGCTTTGAAGGCGAGGGGGCTTGAAAAATAGATAACGGTAAAGAACCTGAGAGAATTAGAGTGCAGCTGTATTTAAATTCATTCGCTGCAAAGTCCTTCTTCACTATAGAATATACAAGCAGCAAACGCGACGTAAAAGCTCATTGGTTTCCATAATCCTTGAGAGAGAGTTCATCTTGTTCATCCAACCGTCTATTTTTATGGTACTAGGATCATACATGAGAGAGGGATTTTTACGACCATAAGCAACATGAATAACAACGAGTCATTTAGCCAGGTTGTCGTAATGGTTACTGATAGTCCTTGAAATTGTTGATCGCTTTCAGGTTTCAAAGTACTCGATGAAACATCAATCTATCGGGCGCCAATACAGCCCATATCGTTGTCGATTACTTCGATCTCGATTTATGTCCCTCTTTTACCACGTGACAACGCATCAACGAAGCCGACAAGTACGGTGCATGTTTGTGTTTTACTTAAAGTATGACGATTGCTATAGTCATGAGAATAGATAGAAGAATAAGAAATCCACCGGTTGCTTACATTGAATGTATCTTTTTAATGTAATGACCAATAATTAGGATGATGATAGAATGGGTAATTTGTGGACCCAGTTGTTTGCAACCACTTCGTCGATGCAGAATTTGGCAATGTCTTTGCGATATATGAATACTCCCGCGTCGCCAGCATAATTTGCTTTTAGTTTACCGGTTTCATTATCGCTGTTTTGCAAAGATCCAACTCGATAAAGCGTCCAATCGATGTCATTTTGTTTTTGTATCAATTCACCGGCAGCGACGATGTCTTTATATGAGTTATGAAAGGGCATGACGGCGTAAGGTCCAAGGGCAGTCCAGAAACTCCAACGGTCATTTTCTTTATCTGCAACACTTGGCGTAGACAAGGCTAGCAATCTGCGAATTCCTTTTTGCCGCATGCAGTCCATCATGAGCCTATATCCATTGGTGACCGGTAAGCCAGCAGGATGTCTACCTACAAGTGGTCCTAACGCAGATATGACTGCGTGAACGCCGTCCATACTGGATAGCATAGTGGATTCATCAGTCAAATCGCCATGAAAGACATTGACCTTTCCTTTGATATCGTCGTGTAATTTATCGGGCGATCGTACCATCACATTCACTTGATGGCCTTCCGATAGAGCCTTTCTAGTGATTTCCAGACCAGTGGGGCCAGTAGCACCAAATATAAGCAATTTCATAATATATAAGCTAAGCGAAACGAAAGAGCCGCATGAAACAGGAAATAGAGAAATTCCCTGATTTTATAGAATAAAAAAAATCAGTTCATAGGATAAACCGCTTCCATTTTCAGAATTCACCTGATTACCAACCAGTACAACAAGTCTGAACGATTACCTGCATCAAGTTTGTCAACCATCGACACTGATTAGTCAACTAATGGACTTCAATATCAAAACGCTAATGTCGCTCAGAAACATACGATGTCAACTTCCGTGGAAGGAATTAACTGTCTGTAATTTTATTACGCTGTGAAATCAAAACGAAAATCAAACAGCAGCAAGACGAAATCAAAAGTCATATGCTGAAGTCTGATAAAGGTACATGTTCGTGCTTGGTAGGACAATTTATGGTTTGGTATAACAGTCGATACCACTCGACAGAATACTAGAGGATCACAACAGCGATATATCAGTGACTACCACATCTTGCATTGGCGACCCAAGCTGAAAGCAGCCTCTCCGACGCACAGGCCAGAGACCTCACAGCATATGTGATCGACATGTTAGAAGCACATTCATGTCATCGAAAAAAGACTGCAAATTCGATCCATGATACACTCTCGCCAAATTAAACCGCGTATCTTTATAAAGCCATACAAATTGTTTCATATCGATCTATTGGCAGCCAATGCAAGTATGCAAATAGCACGAGCTTTTGATTTCTGGTATATACAAAAGCAATGAAGCACTACCAAAATCCGGGTTCCACCGGCCCTTCTCTTTGAAGCTCATTCATTGGATAGAAATAAATCCAAGGCACACATCACCTTGTACAATCTTGTTTAAATTTTGCCTCCGATCTCCGCATAAAATACAAGGGCTGTTGCTACTTCTTCTTCCAAAAATCATGTCTTCGATAATATCAGCCTCCCAACATCAAATAGACCAACTGAGGTCTATAATACACTCACTAGGTTCAGATCCTGTCAACGTCTTCCAGAACACGCTACTTCCATCCGTTAAGCGCTCCAAGTTTAAGTACCTTGGTGCTGCTATTGCGCTCTTTGTGGTCAGCAGAGTGTATCGTGTTTTTGCATACCCAAAAAAACTCGGTCATTTAAAGAGAATACCAGTGCTCTCAACGCTCAAATCCTTGATAGCATCTGAAAACGACCTCGACCGGACTCGCAAGTTTGTGTTACCCCGTTGGAAAGAGACCGACGGAGTCATGACCGCTTGGGGTCAGTTTGGATGGGAGGTCGTTGTTGCCAACCCAGAGGCCGTTCGAACTGTTTTGTACAAACCAGGTAAGAGCGAAACTTGTCCTACGTTCTCTTGTTCATACTTACTTTACTGACATCACCGCACGAAAGATATCTTTCCAAAATCTTCCGTTTTTGAGAACCCCAAGCACAAGACCTTGATCTTCAAGTTTTTCGGAAACACCAATATGTCTCTTGCCAACGCTCATGAATGGAGAAGGAGAAGAAAGGCTAGTTAATGCTCACATGATTACAGGAAGCAAGTGGTTCGACTAATTAGTCGATGTTTTCCTATAGATTGCCAACCCAGCCTTCAAGCGCTCTATGCCTGCAAAGACATTTGCTGTGTTGACTAGCAGAATGTTTGAGCAGATTGAAAAAATTGATGGGCCAGTGCATGTACAGAAACTGCTTCAAAGGTAGGATATACACATTTAAATCACCTGGATATGACCATTATCTAACCTTGCGATAAAGATTTACGTTGGATGCTATCGGCCTCATTGGATTTGGATTTGAGTTCAATGCTACTAACACCCCTGAGGGAGAATGGGTTAGAACATATAACGATGTTGCTGACAACATTGCCGACTTCAGGTATCTCTTCTTTCCCGCCCTTGATACCACCTACCTCGGACTATTCCCAGAGCGACAAAAGAAGCATGAAAGCTTGAACAGACTGAACACACTTTTTGATCAGATCATCGAAAACAAGAAATCAGAACTAGCAAAAGGCGCATCAAATGTCGAGGAGAATGAGAAGGATCTATTGACACTTATGATGGAGGCTGGCAATGGTGATGATCAACATGAGCCTCTTACTTCTGAAGAACTTCGGGATGAACTCGTGTTGTTTTTCATAGCAGGGTAAGTACTGCTCAGTGAATGAAATACTGGTTCCAATTTCTCACAGTTGCATGCGTTTGCATCTTTTTGAAAACTTTAGTCATGACACCACGTCTAATACTATGACTGCTGCGTTGTATTTCTTGGCTGCTAATCCGGTGAGAATCTAATCGTCAAATTATACCATACTATAGGCTATCTTTTGACCATGGTGAATAGGATATACAAACAAAAGCTCGACGAGAAGTCTTGGGTGTTCTTGGAGATGAACCCTTGGACGCATGGCCAACCGTTGACCAGCTTAAAGAATTCCCTTACCTCACCAAAATTATGAAAGAGGCATGTAGCGTCATATCGTTTAAAGCTCTATGCTAGTACTCATCCTAACACGATATGCTCTCAGTCTATTCGCTTAGCACCGCCAGTGTCGGCTCTGCTTGTAAGAGATACTACAGTAGACACAGAATTGAATGGTGTAGTTATTCCCAAAGGCACTCTTGTCAAGGTTGACGTACTCTCACTCCACTATAATGCCAACCTTTGGAAGGATCCAACAAAGTTTGATCCCGAGCGATTTACCGATGGAGGAGAGTTAGATTCGATGCCGTCTGCATATGCATATCTTCCATTTGGCGGTGGCTCGCGACAATGTATAGGTGAGTAAGCGAATCAAAATGTAAAACGTTCAATGCATGTGTTTTTGACCGTTTTGCTTTAGGAATGAACTTCAGTTTGGCTGAACAGCGTGTGGCACTAAGCTCTATTTTGAGGAAATACGAGCTCAGTCTGCCCGAAGATTGTATTCACAAGGACGGCATTGTGTTTGGTTCACAGATGCTAAATATGACGGCTAAAGAGATGATGATCAACTTTACTCGAAGATACTAATAGGTTGATTTGTTCATTTGCATGGGCCGTTTAATGCCTTTTGATATGATATATGCACTTCCCTTAATCAATAATATAACTTCTAAGCATAGCAATGAGAGAAGACAGAAGGAAAGGAAACTGTTATCATCCTTAATTTTAATAGTAAATGTCTTTTCCAATGCATTTATTAATAATCAGGACGATGATAAAATGGGTAACTTGTGGATCCAGTTGTTTGCAACTACTTCGTCGATGCAAAATTTGGCAATCTCTTTGCGATATGTGAACGGTCTTGCATCGCCGGCGTAATTTACTTTGAGTATAGTTGTGTCTTGATCGCTGCTTTGTAAATGCGCAACTCGGTAAAGTGTCCAATCGATGTCGTTTTGTTCCCGTATCAATTTACCAGTAGCGAGAATATCTTTATATGAGTTATGAAAGATCATGGCGCCGTAAGGACCAAGAGCAGTCCAGTAACTCCAACGATCATTTTCTTCATCCACAACACTTGGCGTGGACAAGGCTAGTAGTCTGCGAATTCCTTTTTGTCGCATGCAGTCTATCATGAGCCTATATCCATTGGTGATCGGTAAGCCAGCAGGATGTCTACCTACAAGTGGTCCTAACGCAGATATGACTGCGTGAACGCCATCCATACTGGATAGCATAGTGGATTCATCAGTCAAATCGCCATGAAAGACATTGACCTTTCCTTTGATATCGTCGTGTAATTTATCGGGCGATCGTACCATCACATTCACTTGATGGCCTTCCGATAGAGCCCTTCTGATGATTTCCATACCAGTGGGGCCAGTAGCACCAAATATGAGCAATTTCATGAAAATATAAAGTTAAATGAAAGGATGAAGCCAAAGAAAAAAAGGAAAAGCTGAGTTGCCAGTGTTTTATATAGGCAGACAGTGAAAGGTCACACCCGCTTTAATTTTTTAAACGATCATATATGAACTCACCTACAACCAGTCCGTTGACATGGATCAAGTTTCCCAGCTATAGCAGAAGATCAGAAATCGAGATGGGGGCTTCATTTCAACAACGTGAATTGGATTCAGAGAGTTGCAACGTTAATGAGTGTCAACTCCAATGGCCGACTCGAGCGTAATACAGCGGACTTGTGCGCCGAACATTTCACAATTGTTCGGTCTCCACATCAAAAATCCAGGAAAAAATAGACGCCAAATCGTAGCATACTACGCTCAGAGATACCACAATTTTAATGAGTAGATGATTGGCGGTTTGGAGGAAATAGAGGGCCAGACAAGAGCCCTACCCATAGCCAAAATATCAAATGAAGCGTTGTTAATGCAAATTAAATTTATCGTCACCTATTCAATACAGGAAAAGAAAGGCTACTAAAGTAAGGGACGTAATCCTTCACTTCAAAACATGCTTTTCACGAATTATGACAATAGTCATTGGTAAAGATAATCGTGCATTCACTACAGAAGGTGTCGCCTTTTTTATAAAGTATGTTTTTTCTTTCGAGAGCGCTAGATATCGTATTCACTGTCAATTGCCGCAGTAATCAGAAGGTCCGTAAATACAAGTACCATAAATATTTGCTCCTTGACCTTGAAATAAAAAAACAGAGATTTCCTATCTCTCTCTCCTCTATCCACAAAAACAGATTGAGTTGAAAGCTGCTGGGTATCAAGAGGGAAACGTCACCAGCATGGTGAAGGTTATTCATTTGTTAAAGTCACGTGGCCATCATAGGGAATAAAAATTGTTATGAGCATCTGTTACAAGCAATCAAGCATAAACCTGACCTGCTTTTAAAACCCCTGAAAAGAACGAACCTGATCAAATCCCGCTTTTTGAGGTAGGGCGGGCGAAGCGAACTCTAGACTTCTTTTAAAGTTTATCGGCGTTTGAGTCAAAGAAAAAAATCTTTTAAAATCTGCTTGATCTGAAGAAAAATTTGAACTTTATTCAACCACAAACTTGCAAATTTCTCAAGTTGTAATACTGATTATTCAGACCATCGCCAGGTAAAACAGATATGCTATCAATATTACTGAATGTATCTTGAGGGAAGTTAACAGTACCAGGAGATAATGCGATATACTGTCCAACCTGAACACCATTGCTATATGCCGTGAATGTAATTGATCCAGGAAAGTTAAAATTTTCAGTTATTATGTCTATACCGATTACAGTAAACGGAGTATTACGAGATATCGTTCCTGATCCTCCAAAGTAATTATAAACCTGTGAAGAAGCTACGAGAAAATTATTCCAATTAAAAGTCTGATAACAATTGGGAACAAACGTCCCAGGTGGTAAATCACTAAAAGTGATTGTTCGAGTACTACATAATGGAGGGCTGACACCTGGGTCATTACAAACACATGCGCCATCACAATGTTGATAAGCATTGCATGTGTTTCCACAGGCGCCACAATTATTTGGATCAGTTTGTTCATTCACACAGGTGCTGCTGCAATTAGTATATCCACTGTTGCAGGAAATGCCGCATTGTCCAGATATGCAAGTTGCTTGACCATTCGTGGGAATTGAACACGTATTTGCACAGGTACCACAATTATTTGGATCAGTTTGTTCATTCACACAGGTGCCGTTGCAATTAGTATATCCACTGTCGCAGGAAATACCGCATTGTCCAGATATGCAAGTTGCTTGACCATTCGTGGGAATTGAACACGCATTTGCACAGGTACCACAATTATTTAGATCAGTTTGTTCATCCACACAGGTGCTGTTGCAATTAGCATATCCACTGTTGCAGAAAATGCCGCATTGTCCAGATATGCAAATTGCTTGACCATTCGTGGGAACTGAACACGCATTTGCACAGGTACCACAATTATTTAGATCAGTTTGTTCATCCACACAGGTGCTGTTGCAATTAGCATATCCATTGTTACAGAGAGCAGTAGAGGAGCTAGCAACAGGGGAGCTAGCAACAGGGGAGCTAGCAACAGTAGAAGAAGGGGATGGAGAGGGGAAGGGCGAAGAAAGGGCAGTGGGGAGAAGGCCGTTAATATCAACGACAGCACCTTCACCCAAGCAGGGAATGGCGAAGGTGCTAGATCCAATCAAGATGGAAACCGAACCGGTAGCACATTCATCGCCTTTGTGGCCACCCTTGTCCTCATCATCATGATCATCATCATCACCCTTGTCTTCGGACCAAAGTTGTTGAGGTTCGGCAGCCTTGACATTACCTTGCTGAACTTCGGCATTTCCTCCCTTTGAAAAGGGTGTGGCGTCAACAGCGCTAAGTGCGTACAAGCAGCAGATTAGAATGGGAATGACTGAGCGCATTCTCAGGATATGCTAGAGTGAATGCTGAAAAATCTGGTATTGAGATTGTCTTTTATACAAGCAATGTGAAGGTAGTTTTGCCCTTGAAACATGTATTATGATGCCCCTGACATTAATCATACTGCAGGCGTCAAATGTTACCCATTTTGACTTTCATTGAAGTCATACGATATGCAGATAGCTTTCTCAAGTCTACCATTTAGACGATATTATCACTTTTCACCTTTCATGCCTTCTTCAGTCGGTCACAATGATTGGAGGGGTCGCTGTCTGTGATTGTGGACTCAAAAAGCACATCCATGTCATTTGATTAAAGTATCTTTTTATCAGGTAGGCAAGATATATGTTACGCAACTTTCATTATCGCTCATCATCGCAGCAAGTGTATTTCCTCCAATTGGATTTCGATATTAGGTTAAAGAGTTCTACTAGAAATTCATAATGCCATATTCGATTGATTCATGAGGCGCAAAGTCAATGATACTTTTTGTTCTAAATTGCAGCATAAACCTGTCACAATAACTTCAGAGATCTCAGCATATCAAACCCATATAAATTTGGAAAGCTGTGGTAATATGTAACTTATCTTCAATATAAGTAACATCAAGTAAATTGAAACGACAATGACAACAACAACAGGAAAAGACGGAGGCTGTCTAAGCTTACGTTTTACTGTGATATGAAGTCAAAGGGATGAATCGAAGAACAACCACATAACAGCACAACTCGTCTGTTGAAGGAGACTATAGGTAATTGTTGCTGCGTCGTATAACAGATCATAGTTTTGGCAACAGACAATACAATCCAATAGGATGCGATGGCAGTGATTATGACTGTATTCAATGCTGACGACAGCTTGCGTGGGCTAATTGAATCCAAACCTTAGACATAGAGTCCGACGCACAGGCCAGTGACCTCACAAACATCTACTGGGTGAGATTATAGAGAAGCTTGTTGACTTACCGGAACAAATCGTTGCAAAGTCCATTCACCTTACGGGCGGCTCAACGTCGTTTCCTCATTATTTAAAACTTGTATCCTTAATAAAATCACACAAAATTTTTCATGTAGAGCCACTACATCAGATCAAAATTGCGGGACCATCAATATAATGTGTGCACACTATGACCTTACTTTAATGAGTTCTTATTTCATGCCATGAGCAAAGCAACAATGAAAGGGACTGCTTGTCAAAAGGGTAAATTTTGGCCACAAATCCGGTTGTCCCCTAACCTTTCCGTTTCGTCGTTCATTCATTGGGCGGATTTCCCGGAAATGATTTATCCGAAAACCCAATAATGTCATTTTTTTCTTGCAATGCGTCAGAGATCCTCCGGTATTAAATATACATAAATAACAAAGGCTGTTGCTAGCTGTTTCAAATGTATCATGTCTTCTATAATATCAGCCTCCCAACATCAAATAGACCAACTGAGGTCTATACTACACTCACTAGGTTCAGACCCTATCAACGTCTTCCAGAACACGCTACTTCCATCTGTCAAGCGCTCCAAGTTTAAATACCTTGGCGCTGCTATTGCACTCTATGTGGTCAGCAGAGTGTATCGTGTTTTTGCATACCCAAGGAAATTTGGACATTTGAAGAAAATACCAGCGATAGCAATGATGAGATCATTGTTAGCAGGCGAAAATGACCTTGATCGAACTTACAAGTTTGTGTTACCCCATTGGGAAGAGACCAACGGTATCATGACGGCTTGGGGCCAATTTGGATGGGAAGTCATTGTTTCCAACCCAGAGGCTGTGAGAACTGTTTTGTACAAAACAGGTATGTGTGTAGATTTAAGTATCTAGTTCAACCTTCCTTACTGACATCACCGCCGCATAGATATCTTTCCAAAGACGACAATCTTTCAGACTCAGGCCCAACGATATCAGAGCTTGATCACCAAGTTTTTCGGAAAGACCAACATGGCTTTTGCCAATACACATGAATGGAGAAAGAGAAGAAAGGTTAGTACGTGCGGCCATATTTACAGGATGCGAGTAGCCCGTCTTAAAACAGTCGATATATTACTATAGATTGCCAACCCAGCTTTCAAGCGCTCTATGCCTGCAAAGACATTCGCCTTGTTGACCAGCAGGATGTTTGAGCAGATTGAAAAAGTGGATGGACCAGTGCATATACAGAAATTACTTCAAAGGTAGGATATAAATATTGACATCACCTGGATATGACCATTGTCTAATCTCGTGGTAAAGATTTACATTGGATGCTATCGGCCTCATTGGATTTGGATTTGAGTTTAATGCTACTAATACCCCTGAGGGCGAATGGGTTAAAACATACAACGATGTTGCTGACAACATTGCCGACTTCAAATATCTCTTCTTTCCCGCCCTTGATACCACATACCTTGGGCTATTCCCAGAGCGACAAAAGAAGCACGAGAGTTTGAACAAACTGAACACGCTTTTTGATCAGATCATCGAACACAAGAGATCAGAACTAGCAAAAGGTGCATCAAATGTTGAGGAGAATGAGAAGGATCTATTGACACTTATGATTGAGGCTGGAAACGGAGAAAATGATCAAGAACCTCTCACCGCTGAAGAACTTCGAAACGAACTTGTCTTGTTTTTCTTGGCAGGGTAAGTACTGCTTGATCATGGTTGAATGGATGACATCGAGGTCTCACAATTTAATGCGTGTCATTTTTCTGAACTTTAGCCATGACACCACGTCTAATGCCATGACCGCCGCGTTGTATTTCTTGGCTGCTAATCCGGTAAGAGAGCTAAGACATGAAAATTAGATGCAAGCTATATGCTGACCATGGTGAATTAGGATATACAAACAAGAGCTCGGCAAGAAGTCTTGAGTGTTCTTGGAGATGAACCATTGGACGTTTGGCCCACTCTTGACCAACTCAAGGAATTTCCTTACCTTACCAGAATTATGAAAGAGGTATGTGACTTCAACTTGTTCAAATCATTCATGCATATGGTCATACTGACAAAAAATGTCTTCAGTCTATTCGCCTGGCACCACCAGCAACTGGTCTCGTTGAAAGAGAGGCTTCAGTGGATACAGAATTGGCTGGCGTGGTTATTCCCAAAGGCACTCTTGTCAAGATCGATACAATTTCACTCCACTATAATGCCAGTCTTTGGAAGGATCCAACAAAGTTCGACCCTGAGCGATTTGAAGAAGGAGGCGAGCTGGAGTCAATGCCATCTACCTACGCTTATCTTCCATTTGGTGGTGGCTCACGACAGTGTATAGGTGAGTAAGCGAATCATGATGTAAAATGTTTAATTCGTGTGTGGCTGACCATTATGATGCAGGAATGAACTTCAGTTTGGCTGAACAGCGTGTAGCATTAAGCTCTATCTTACGGAAATACGAGCTCAGCCTACCTAAAGATTCTATTCATAAGGATGGCCTTGTATTTGATAGACAGCTGCTGATTTTGACTGCCAAGGACATGCAAATCAATTTCACCAGACGTTATTAGATAGGCCGGTCAACTGTCCGCCTTTGCTCCTTTCATGGAACGTCTAGTAATACATATACTATAGTAAAAAATTATTCACCATGCTCACACTTTCTCTGTACATTGTTGAGAAGAGGTTGATCTTTATTGACAGCTGTTATGCACAAGATTGCAAGGGATTTGAAACCTTTGCACTTGCTGCATCATAAATACTATGGCTTTGATCCAGTTTCATTTGCTGCCATCGCCGAACCAGCCTACACAAGTAGGCGTTCGAGCCATGCAGTCTTTTGGCATTTGCTCAAACCAACTGGGATCCAGAGTATCAAATTTATAGCAATAGTAATGAAATTTGTCTAACGATCTGGCTTCAGTGCAAAAGAGAAATTCGCCTGCTTGTTGCAATTCTTTGGGATCCATGTTTTTGTCACATAAAACAACTTGTTGTATCGTTGTGGTTAGTGGGTTTTTGCACTCCAATGCTAATGCTAGCTTGAAAACGCTGACTATGTAAAAGATAGAAGCAAGAGACTTGAAAATCGATATATTGTTCATCATTCCACTGTATGCGTAGAGACGATCTAAAGGAGTCATCAAGACATATTAACAGAATGTCGTTATTATATATTTTTTGTGTTTATATCACTGGTATCCCATCTTTACATGCAGGTGGTCTGGTGGTGAATTGTCGGTTTATTGCAGTACAAAGTTGGGAATCACAAAAATGTGACATCGTTTTACAAGCTGGCCAAAGCCTGACGCAGTTATTTATCACATACCTTCAATAGCAAAAGATGAACATTAAAAATGCAGACTGTTTTAAAAGGCAGCCGCCCTTACCTGCCAATATCGAGAATAGCCCTGACTTATATCATGGTGAGCGGTGTGTCTCAACATAATAGTAGTGTGCCTTCCATTTAGAGAACCTTTTGCGATATAACGCCAGATCAGATCAGCGTGGGCATAACCCGAAATGCGTTGTTGCCACGTTTATTGGTATAGGTTGCTTTATGGGATTCCTTACTTCATTTGACTTTATGTTTTTCAGAAAGAATAACATGTAACCTGGCACCAAAGAAGATAGTATAAGGACTGACTTATGTAGTTTGCCATTTGAATAGACATTAGTGGATCAGCTTTGTAAAGAGGTCGATGGACTTGAGCGTTCAGTGACCTTATGTTTGAACGCTGCAACTGTTCTTGATCAAGCTACTTTTGAACAGATGTCAAGTGGCAAAGGATCTCATATGGCCACGTATCCTTAAGGACTTTTGATCACTCAGTGTGATAAAAACATGAGCACCCTGATAGTGAGACTCAGAAATGGTTATCACTTTTATAGCTTTTTTCTTTTGAACAATCAGACTCATCCGGCACTTACTCCGATGTGGGGTTGTGATTTACTCTGCCATTGGCTGATAAATTAGGAGTAATGATTCTTCCGGAAATCCGTATAACCGCGAGGTTTGAGGTTGAGGCAGTATAAATTAGATATCTTTTTTCTACTTTTTGGTTCCGCTCACTCTGATATCAGGTTACAGCTCTCTGAGAAAGATCCAAAATGTCAGCTTCACAGATTGACAACATAAAATCACTGGTGCTACCTCAAGTAGACCACATTCGCAACGTTATTCTGGAACGAGTCATTCCTGGCTTGAAAAATCACAAGTATTCATGCTTGGCAACGGCCATAGCACTTTATGTTGCCGCCAAGGTGTACAAGTTAACGGCATATCCCAGAAACATTCGGCATATAAAGCATGTACCGTTCCATTCCATGTTGATTTCTTTGATCAAAGGTGAAAACAACTTTGTTCGATCTGAACGGTACATGATTTCAACTTACAAGGAGACAAATGGTTTCCTTGGCGAGTTCAATCAACTTGGATGGAATGTCATTATTGCAAACCCTGAAGCCGTTCGCACGATGCTGTATAAGACAGGTAAAGTCAAAATCGCAAGTGCCAAGTTGTAGGTTACACGTCCATTGATGGCAATTTGCAGAGTTGTGGCCGAAGGCGCACACAAACGGCCCAAGTCGCCAAACACTTCTTGGGAGATTCTTTGGCCGAACGAACATGGCCTTTGAGAATGGTCATGAATGGCGTAGAAGGAGGAAAGTTAGTTCACGCACCTTCGTTTTGAATGATTGTTTAAATGGTCAACTCATAACAGTCTCAACTCAATCCAGATCGCCAACCCCGCATTCCACAGATCCATGCCGGTTAAGACGTTCACGGCTTTGAGCAACAAGATGCTTCAGCAGATTGACAGATCAGAGGGTCCAGTTCATATTCAGCTTTTGCTCCAACGGTGAGTGATGATATCTCTACTACTGAAGTGAACGAGGACACATTCCTGATATAGACCTCTTACAAAAGATTTACCTTGGACGCCATCGGTTTGATTGGATTTGGATTTGAGTTCAACGCCACTGAAAACCCTGACGGTGAATGGGTTACCAGATACAACGATATCAATGAGCACATGTTGGACTTCAAATTTTTACTCGTACCTCAATTCGACACTAGTCTTGTTAGCTTTTTCCCGAAACGACAAAAGACGCATGAGAGTCTGACCAAGCTTAACGAGCTATTTGAGGAGATCATTGAGAGCAAAAAAGCGTACCTGTCAAAGACTGCCTCGGATATTGAGGACAGTGAGAAGGATTTGCTAACGCTCATGCTTGAAGCTGGCCAAGGAGATGATCCCAAAGAAGCTCTTAGTGCAGAAGAACTTCGCAACGAGTTGGTTCTCTTCTTTGTTGCAGGGTGAGTGAATCTTTATAGCTATAACTCTTCAACGTTAGGCTCTAATTTTTTTGAAATCCTAGCCATGATACCACTTCCAATGCCTTGACTGCCGCATTGTATTACCTAGCTTGTAATCCGGTAGGACATGGAGAGGTTCAAAATGGACGTTGATGTACGGCTATCTTCTGACATTGTTTCCACAGGATATTCAAGACAGGGCCAGAAAGGAAGTCCTTGAAGTTTTGGGCGACAAAGAAACAGGTATCTCACCGACTTTGGAGCAATTGAAAGAACTCACTTATTTGACCAGAGTGATGAAGGAGGTACGAAGTTATATTCGGTTTCCAGGCTGTGTTGCATATATTCACTCAGTAGATACTAAACCTACATATTAGACTGCTAGAATCGCCCCTCCTGCTACACAGGTCTTCCCCAGAGTCGCCGCTGTAGATACTGAATTATGTGGAGTACATATGCCAAAAGGCACCGTTGTCAATATCGATATCACTGGAATGCACTTCAACCCACATCTATGGAGAGACCCTCTAAAGTTCGATCCAGAGAGATTTGCTCCAGGTGGCGAGCTTGAGACCATGCCTTCTACCTATGCATACCTTCCCTTCAGCAGTGGATCCCGACAGTGTATTGGTTCGTAAAATGTATCTTGATTGCCGTCACATGGAATAAGATATCTAATGTTGTTTATATTTCAGGCATGAACTTTAGCTTGGCTGAACAGCGTGTCGCACTGAGTGCCATTTTACAAAAGTATGAGCTGACCCTTCCTGAAGATTCTATTCATAAGGATAGCCTCAAGTTTGGTAAACACGGTATTGTTTTAGCCGCAGAAGATCTGCATATCAACTTCAAAAGTCGCTATTGAACGACATTATAATGACTGCTATGCATTATCATAACTCCATTTATCTCATGACATATTAACACTAAGGTAGCAAGTAATATCAATAAACCAAATGAATGCTATGACAATTTACTCCATGCCTATTGAGAAATGCTTTGGTGATTACGATCGACTTTAGTAATAGCGGAAGAAAGGTTACGCAACGGCATTTTTTATATGAAACTACGATATATGTACAAGTTGATGCCTATTTCAAAGGAAGATTATAATTGAGATGGCTTTTTGCCATTGTCTTCTTTGGTATCTTCAGGTTTGGGATCTTTGACATCATCCTTGAGGATGTTCTCATCTTTAGTCTCAGGAACATGAAGTACTTTCTCAAGTTCCTCAGCCAATTGATCAATGGTTTCCTTCTCAGCTGCGGTTTCCTTGCCACTTGGTAGAGTTTCGGGTTCTTCTTCAAGAGCTTCTTCTTCCTTAATCCATTTAGCTTTCAATTGCTCATGACCCTTCCTATGCAACTCATCAAGTTCTTTGCCCCAACCTAGCAGCTCGGCTAGCTTTTCTACACCACCATCACAATCGCCCAGCCAGACAGCGTCTCGCTTCTTCTTCGCCTTTCCTCTCAGCTCATACCCTCGTCTCGATTGGAACTGCAATGACTTTGTTAGTAAAGTGCCATGTCTAGTGCTATGGGTGTTATAGTTAACGTACCACACCGGCAGGCTCGCGATTTATCAAAAGTCTTGGAACTTCGCTATTGACAGCATCAACAAGTGAAGCAAAAGGTTGAACTTGCAAGCTTGTACCAATGACAATGAGCAAATCTGCTTCGTCGAACAACTGAAAATTGTAAAATTTAGACTTCGCCATCCAGGCAATGGGTACTGTAATGGGATGCGAGTACTCACGTCAAGGCTGTCGTAGAACTTTTCAGGCAATGACTGGCCAAAGAATGTGATGTCGGGTTTGATCAAGCCGTCTTTACAGCTTGTGCATCGAGGTATTTGGGATTTAAGGATATGTTTCTTGACATGGTTAATGTCACCAGGGCTTTTACAGTGAACGCACGTCGCCGATGCAAAGCTGCCGTGGGCTTCTACCAAGTGAGTACCGGGCAATCCGGTCAGACGTTCCAGCGTATCAATGTTTTGGGTAAAGTTGTGAAGCAAGACATTGTGATCATGTAGCAGCTTGATGAAATAATGGGTCTTGGTAGGCAAATACTTGCCAGGGAAAAGTTCTTTTGCCAATGCGTAAAAGGGCTCTGGTTTTTCCTGCAAACAGATACATTAGAACCACTTTATCTTCTCAAAATCAACGGCGGGTACCACCATACCATGAAATAATCAATGTCAAAAATAGCCTCTGCATATGGTAAATTGAATTTCTGCAGGTTATCGTAAAGGCCGGTTCCTTTGGATCGAAAATCGGGTATTCCGGCAGCAGTGGAGATACCGGCGCCAGTCATAACAATGATCTTTTTGGCTACAACGTGATGTCAGTAGTGGGTGGGAAAATGAGTGTGTGGCCATGAGCGTACCTTGGCCTGATTTAATGATTTCAGCAAAGGCATCGATGGATGCGTCTCGTAGTGCTGCGGTTTTGGGTGAAGGTTTATTTCGTTTATCGCCTGTCATAATGGTAGTGAATGCGTCTACTGTTGAGGGTTGTTGGGAGTCTAAATCCAAATCTTCAAGGTCAAAGTCAACGTCCGAAAAAAACAGACGACTACCCATCAAAAAAAGGTTAGAAAAGGATTCCGACGTCAGCAGTCCAGCCGGTTGTCATGCCCAACATCTGCATACTGGTGCCCAAGGGTCAACGCAGCTATCATGCCCAGTAACGTATATAGAAAAAAAAAAAGAGGACATGCAGCTCTTTCAACATTTATGATCACTTGGACAGTACCATTAAGAAAGTTTACAGTATTCTACAGCTATATTACAAGAAGCGCTCTATGACTATGTATTTTTTCATTGCATTTTTTTTTGTAAAAGTAGGTTTGGGTAAAAGGTGAAGAGGCAGTAGAGTAGTCTGAATTGAGTTCCCCGGCAAGCAGGTCAGAAGAATTGCACTCCATAATCGCTTCGCCAACCAACATCCTTCCAAGCGTTTACAGGCCTACACCCTCAGTCAAAAGACTTCGACGAGCAAAAGACAAGTAAACGCGTGGGCACTGCGCGCACTCGGCAGCAACAAGTACCCGATTGCTGGTTATTGGTGGTCAAGAAGTTCTCAACCAGTCCCTCTCGAACTTCAGCGGCTTTGCTCAGACCTTCCCAAGGGTAATAGAGATCAAGAACAAGTCTTGTCGTGTGTTTTCCCCTAATCTTCTGCTTACCGCCTCTTCATAAAGAGCAAAACAAAGATGTTGCAAACCGCCAGCAAATTTTATGCTCCTCGAAATTGGATAAGCCACAGATATCACGAGTACCGGTTTTGATTGGGTGCTACACTATGAGCTGCAATCATGCTATGTGACAACTTTTCTACAGCTTATTTGCCCTTGGTGCCAACAAGCTCAAGCAATATTTAACCAAAGAACAACATTTTTAATTTATTTATGACAAAGCATTTAAATATTGGTGCTTGCCAAATGAGCAGCAGGATATCTCTCTCCAGCAACTTCAGCTGCTTCGCTAATGTCACGAATTTCTTGGATTTCCTCAGCAGTCAATTGAATCTTGTCAGCGGAAAAGTTGGAGTCCAAATACTTGATCTTCTTGGTGCCGGGGATAGCAATAAAGCCTTGAGCAAGGACCCAAGCGAGAGTCAACTCGCTAGCTGTCACGCCCTTCTTGGCTGCAAGTTCCTCCAACTTCTTGACCAGCTTCAAGTTCTTTGCAAAATTTTCACCTTGGAATCGTGGTGCGTATCGGCGGAAATCACCTTCCTCAAAGTCCTCTGCCTTGGTGTAAGCTCCAGTCAACATACCGCGGCCCAATGGGGAGCTATTGCGTTCAGTTCAATTCGGTCAATGGAACAGCGCTGACGCACAGTTTGAAGAAAGCAAGCCAACTTACTATGCAACAATGGTAACGCCCAACTCCTTGGCGGCATCCAGTAAACCGTTCTTCTCAATATCAAGCGACCAAGGGCTATACTCCATTTGTACAGCGGCAATAGGATGAACCTTGTAGGCGCGGCGAAGGGTTTCTGCAGAGCACTCGGACATACCGAGATAGCGAACCTTACCCTCCTTGACAAGTTCAGCCATGGCGGTGATGGTTTCCTCAATAGGAACGTTGGGATCGACTCTGTGTTGGTAGTACAAATCGATCACATCAACACCTAGACGCTTCATGCTGATGTCGCACTGTTGACGAACGTATTCTGGGGTTCCGTTAACACCGAGGAATTCACCGTTGGGACCACGCATGTTACCGAATTTTGTGCAAATGAAGACCTTATCACGTTGAGACTTGAGGATCTTGCCGATCAATTCTTCATTGCGACCCCAGCCATACATATCTTTTTGAAAGAGAGATCAGTAAACCAGGTTAGACTACCGCTGTGGCGTAGTGTTCGGTAATGCTTACCAGCAGTATCCCAGAAGTTGCATCCAATGTCGATAGCGTGCTGCAACACCTTCAAGTTTTCGGATTCGTCGCTTTCTCCATAAAATTCAGACATGCTATGCAACCATAACCCATGTATTAATATAGGTGCTGTCAAAAGTAGAGGTGATAATGAAAACAATGAGAAGGTCCATTTACCCCATGCAGCCAAGGCCAATGGCAGGTACTTTAACTCCAGTTTTTCCAAGTTCGCGGTATTGAGTGGCCATTTGTGGTTTCTGTTGAATGAGAAAATCAAGTTGTGTTGGATAAAAACGTCGGGAGGCAGAGGACAGTTATATACGCGGCTGAGACTGAAAAGTTACCGCCATTTTGGTCTGGTTGAAACATTATCCGTGACGCATAACGGGATTGCGTACTCGCTTGCGTTGCCCTCGCTTTCAAAACTCCGACAAACGACTGGGAGAAAAACGTCGTTTCCTAATGATTATTTCACTATAAACGAGGCAACCAATCAACGAAACCAGTGGACATAACTTTCATGATACACATCCTCTACCTTAATTGCTTCAAAGTGGCCATGGGTGCATCTTAAGTCGAGATAGCAATATCTGTACAACGGTCGCGTCCTGTTGAATACCACACTGTTTTTGACAATGCAGTGATTCAAAGAAGAAGCTGGTATTTGCAGCGACACGTGTACACACAATGAATGCGCGTCCCTAGAAACTTTGTGTCTTAACTTTGGTGTAATTTCATTTAATTTCATTTACTGGCTTTGATGACGTTACTAGCAAGCCTTCAGTCACAGCATGGCAAATTGATGAATCATATCCTTGTTTATATTTCACTTTACAATAGCTGCAATGTACGAACTACACTATGATACAGCTGGATTGTGTTAGCGACGAAACGCTAAGCAAGCACTATGCCATCCACCAAACGATGCAGCAAACACAAACATATCTTGAAGCGCTTCAATTTTACGTGGGTTGATCTCTGGTTCAGGAGCCATCATGGCATACCGATTAGGAATATTCCTTCTTGGTAACCCAGCCGAGCCATGACCCAGTGCGCCACGGCTAAAAGAGCCCCAAGTCAATAAGTCACCATCATTTGTTAAGGCGCCACTATGGTAGTCTCCAAAGGTCACTTTGCATATGTTACTGTTGAGTTCGGGCCGTGTGGTTGGCTCATCTTCCGCATTAGTTTGAGCCGTACCAAGTTTGACTGCACCATCCAGAGTATATACAGCAAAGTTATGAAAGAAAGACGAAATGAACATGGTTAAATTGCCGTCCGAATCAACAATGTTCTTTTGGTCTGGTGAGCTATAGTGAAAAAGCTCTCCACCAGTAGCGGCTGGATTTGATAAAAATACCGGTGGTCCTTCGCCAAGCCGCTCCTCCTCTTCTTCTGTTTCTCGTTCAATCAACTGTCCAGTTCCGAACTTATATACCTTGCCCTTTCTCGATAGGGCAAGCGTGTCTGATTCCATCGATGCAATTTGAACGAACATGTCACCTGGGATAGCGTTCACTTCCTGCCCCATGGCTTGAGCATCACTGATGTAGTTCCGAAGTGTGATGCCTAGTCCCTGAGCTTCTGATGTCAGAATAGGCACTTCATCGTCCTCTGCATTCTCGGGTTGCGGAACAATGAAGATTTCTCCCGCAGCAGTTAATAGACTGGAATATCCCCAGTTGCCAGAAACTTGAATGACACGGGACGATGTGTTGGGTAACAGAATCTCTTGAACCTTTTTAATGTGATTCCAGTGATATACCTTTCCTTCGGTGCTGAGGCCGATGGCATGGGATCGACCACACGATATGCTCGCTATCTTCACGCCTTGTGGTAATTGAACCAACGTGGGTGTCTTGATGGGTTGCTGGGAAACTCCTCTCGATATAGGCCATTCCGCTTGCAGCTGCAATAGAAATAAGTAAGAGAGCTCGAATAATAGTATGTCTAGTCGATGCCAAGGAAACGTCACTACTTACCATCCCCCATACCCACACGTTTCCGTCTCTGTCTAAGGCGTGAAATGACCAACCTCCAGCTACGATATCGATAATTTTCTTGCCTCGGAGTGCCTCAAGTTCTCGAGGGGTGTCTTCATCGCCTTGGACACTGGAACAGGGTCAGCTTGGAATTCGGAGTTCTTTGCACGTAAAAAAACCAAAACTACTTACTTTCTTGCCCGTCCAAGGACCTCCCTTTGCTTGTGACCTAAGCGATAGTAGGTGCCTTCTCCCCACGTGTACACGACCGGATCATGCAGTTTGGAATATATCTCCTTCCAACCGCGGTTCCTAAACGTTGCGTATACCGGGATATGAAATTCGCGCAATACCAGCTTCTTCCATATGGCTTCGTCGGTGCAAAAGGTCTGGAACTGTTTACAAGTGGCAGAGAGGGCAATGAGGGAGTGGAAGTCTAATCTTGGACATAGATCTTGGATGAGAAGATCGACTGGGAGATCGGTTATGTTCATAAGTGTTGAACAAAAAGGTGACGAAAGAAGAAAATTCAATCCAAGCTGAGCCAATATCACGCGAAAATCAAAGAAAGTCGTACTAATGCAGCTTGCTCGTGGTTAACCTATAAACAAAACACTCGCTGATCCCCTTCATAATCAATTGCTTGGTGGAAGCCAAATATCGTTTACCATGCAGTGGTTTCATTCAGGTTCCAATGATAGCGGGCAGAGGGGCTCGGCTTGTCATCAACGAAGCGACGTTGGGTCTGTGAAACAGCCTGCATTTGAAAGATAAGAACGGTTCTGAGTTAGGAGAGAAAACGATGAAGTTAAAAGTACATTTTTTTGAACTCCAACTAGAGATAAAGGGCCCATCAGGCACCTGTTGCTTAAGCAAGTTGAGTGTAGCTGCCGTTCAAGAGGTAAAACATACTGGGCTGCGCCGATACGAGTCGCACTTGGGGACATTTCAAACACCGACAGGTCAAGGATATTATAGCACCATGTTTTGGACCGCCTATTATCATTGAAGGTCGATCTCTACCAGCGCTTGCCAACTAATGAAGCCAGCTTGTTTACTTGTAGCAGGCATTTTACTAGCAATTGCCTCGGCGGATGAACACAACCATGTGGTAAATGTCCCTGCTTTACTCTATACCTACCTAGATTATCCAGCTTCTGGCTAACAGTGTCCATTCCTTCTCCACAGTACGAACCGAATGAAGAAGTCGTAGTGTGGATGAACACTATTGGGCCAATGAATAACTGGCAAGAAACCTATGACTATTATCAATTGCCATTTTGCCATGGAGACAGCCCTGTACAGCATCACCACGAAACGTTGGGTGAAGCACTTCAGGGCATGGACTTGATCAACTCAGGCATCCCCATGTCGTACCTAGGTAAGTTATGTTCATTCACCATGCATTCCTTTCCAACTAGATATACGTTTGCTGATGAATGCACTATCACCTATCCAGTCCCTGCACGAGACGAGCCAATATGTACTGCGACACTTCAACACAGAGACATTGACTTGTTCCGATATGCCATTGCAAACAAGTATTGGTATCAAATGTTCATTGGTGCGTTAAGACCGTCATACAATTTTATCTACATGAGAGCAGAGACTCATAGTGCACCTTGATATTGTACTTGCAGATGACCTGCCTTTATGGGGTCGCGTCGGAAGGATGGTTGATAACGAGATTGACTCGGAACAGGGCAATGCGGATACAGACGATGATGGCGCACCAGCAGAATATATTTATACACACAAGATATTCACTATCGGTTACAACGAAGACAGAGTAAGCGAGAAACTATATGATGTTATTCACCTATCACCTCGGCTAATTCGACTATAACCATTTCAGATCATTGAGATTAACTTGACAGACTCAAACCCCATACGGCTGGATCCCTCAGCTTCAAGTGTGGAATTGGAATTCAGTTATTCAGTGGAATGGGTTCCACAAGATAAAGACTTCAAAGATCGTTTCAACCGGTTTTTGGACGCTGATTTCTTCGAACACAAGGTACATATAACTGTCTAAAGTGAGAAAGCAGTTCAATGTTCTGTTTTCTAATGCCATCATGGGCAGGTTCACTGGTTCTCCATTTTAAGTTCTTTCATGATGGTCTTGTTCTTGACCGGTCTGGTGGCCATCATCCTACTAAGAACAATCAAGCGCGACTTCACTCGATATGATAAGGAGGATGGGCTAGGCGACTTTGATAGAGATATTGGAGAAGATTACGGGTGGAAACAACTGCACGGCGATGTTTTCCGACAACCTCCTAAGCTGATGCTCTTGTCGTCGTTGATTGGTGTTGGAAATCAGTTAATGATACTATCGGCTGTTGTGATTCTCTATACCATTGTAGGCGATCTATACGTTGAACGAGCCACCATTTTGACCGCAACCATTTTCTTGTATGCATTGACTTCAGGAGTAGCCGGATATACAAGTGCTAGTTACTATGCTAAGAACGGCGGCAAAGATTGGATTCGCAATGTCATGCTTACTGCAAGTTTATGGCCTGGTGCGGTTGCTAGCGTTGGAGGATTCGTGAATGCCGTTGCTATCTATTATTCCAGCTCTCGAGCCATTGCTTTTAGTGTGATTGTAAGTAACCCAGATTAATCATTCGTCAGTCATCCGGATGTCCACTGAACCTGAAACTAATACTTCTTGATGTACTAGTTGGCTATGTTGGCTATTTGGGTTTTCCTTTGCTTCCCATTGACCTTGCTTGGCGCTATTGTTGGTAAAAACTGGGCTGGACAACCCGATTTCCCTTGCCGTGTCAATCCCATTCCTAGACCCATCCCTGAGAAATTGTGGTATTTCGAACCGCTCGTCGTCATTGCCCTGGGTGGTATTTTGCCTTTCGGCTCCATTTTCATCGAGATGTACTTTATCTTTACGTCGTTCTGGACCTACAAGATCTACTATGTCTATGGTTTTATGTTCCTCGTATTTGGAATTTTGCTCATTGTTACAGCTTGCGTCACCATTGTCAGTACCTACTTCTTGCTGAATTCAGAAGACCACCGCTGGCATTGGATGAGTTTCTTGACCTGTGCTTCAACCAGCGCCTACATCTACATCTATGCCACCTACTATTTCTTTAGCAGGACAAGGTAAGTCGAAACTTAGCATGATCTTGAATCAACCAATACCAGCCATCTCATTCCTTTGATCACCTTTTTCTCCTACATAGAATGACTGGCTTGTTCCAAGCTAGCTTCTACTTTGGATATACAGGCTTGGTGTGTCTTGGCATGTTTTGCTTGCTAGGTAAGTTGAAATGAACAGGGTCAATCTGGAACGTGCATCACTGCTAATGGTCTGTGTTTGTAGGTGCCGTGGGACATTGGGCGACATCGCAGTTTGTTCGCAAGATATATCAGAACGTGAAGATTGACTAAATAATATACATTGGTCGCTCTTCTCCTTTATTCACTACATTTCATATTTTTCTTCTTTTCCGACTAATCGTCACATCTTTCTCGAGCTTAACCTGTACTAGTGCCCAAATCATGTAGCATAATCATCCAAATCATACAATATAGGTAGGGTAGGATATATACATAGCCCAGTTGCTATCTAGACAACCGAGTGTGCCTGACTGAAAAAGCATTCCTTTCCTTTGTTTCATTTTGCTTTTGGTAAAAATTTGATGGTAAAGAAAACCAGCACAAACATCAGTGAGACAAATAGCATAATGCCACATGTCATGAAGGTTGTGCCCCATGCTTTTGAGTTGTGGCGATCGATACGTGTTCGTTCCTTGCGCAGGCGATCTAAATTACTAGCAACAGCATTTTGAGCGTCTCGTAAGACCTAAAGAACAATGCAGTGGGGGAGGAAGATATCAACAGGTGCTGCACATATACCAGGTGATAAAACGACCCTATTACCTGATCGTCTTTTTCGAGCAGATCACCAAATGCAAGACTGTTCGATTTGAGTTGCGCGGCCATTTTGCTTAAATCGCCAGTAAGTTCTTCCTGCAGCTGTCGGTGATGCTGCAACACATGTTCAATTTGCGCTGTTTCCTCTTCATGAACGTTCGCTGAATTGGATGACGGTGTTTGTCTACGATGTTTAGGTAAGTATATATACCGTACAATGTAAGCCATCGTTGATATCCAACTTTTAGACTTACGATTTACGATGTCGAAGCTCATTTTGACTCTCTGCAGATTTATCTGTAAATGTGTGTTTGCGTTTGTGTTTTTAGTTTTCGCTTGGTCGTTGTACACTTTAAAGGGATACCTACGTTCTCTAAATGACGGTGACTTTGATTCACTATGGGAGTCTGGACTACTTTGTGATTTCTCAGACCATTCCTCTTCCGCTTCTACGTCCTGTTTTCCAGCAATCTCCTATAAAAAGAGCATGGTCACAATATCAGCCAGACATTCAACCATATAGCAAGAAAGGCATGGCTGATATAGTACCATATCTTCAACTTGTGATGGCTCTACTTGTTGAACATGAAGCTGCTTTTCATCATCATGGTTAATGCTTTCATCGATCACAGCTAAAAGGGCTGTCTTTCCAGCTTGAGCTTGAATTATGCCTTTGTCCATTGTAACATTCTATTGTCGGGATAAAAGAACCTTATCAGTCACAAAGTCAAAAGTGGGAAAACCATGCGGAAAATGCACATACCATCGTGTCTTGTTCTATAAACTTGCCGAGCTCATCTAGAGCGTGTCTCGTTTCGGGTGATAGGCTGTAGAGCATCCACATGTAGGATTAGATACCCAGCCTGCCGTCGACTTGGTAAAACATCCTGATACATACCTTCCTTTCTGCTTTTCTATAAGCTCAGACATGTTCTTTGCGTATTTCACATACTGTAGCAAGAGACAACCATTAGTATCAACTTGAGCAAACTGGAATGCATATTGATTTGATCTCCCAACCTGAACAAATTTGCTTCGGTCTGAACCAGACCATGTGTCTACATTGTCTTGCGATAATCTTGCTTTGCATTTCAGAATGAGCCGTTGAAGGTTTCGTTCATCCTTGACTATTTGCGAGCTCACTGCGGCCGGCATGTTGAATTACAGTGGATGAAGGCCGGCTGCCAGACCATCACCAAGCGGAGTTGGTCTGCGCACTGCCTGAACGACGGCACGTGATTCAGACGAAAGAGAGCAATCTATCGATATTGCAGGGCCAAGCGACTTTAACAAGCAGCAGCATAGTGCTGTTCAATTGAGATAAAAACTATATCTTATATTTTGAGCTACCTAACTGATATCACAAGATGCCCTTGTCTGATTCATAGCAAAAGTCAGACTAGCAAAAATCGGCCGTCGATCAAGCAGTGAAAGTGTTGGGGCGGTGGAGGAGTTAGGTACCGGTTCCCTGCCTACGCAATGGCCCCTTGATACGTCCAGAAGTCGATCTTTTGGGAACTGCTATAATATGCGTTATTTGCTCACTGCATGCATTAATCGTTTACCTGCATACCAACCACCACCTATGTTTACAAAGAACGGCGTTGGGATGGACTACAGGAGCCGTTGAGTAGATGGGCTATGTAAACATGACGCGGCAAGAAATGTCAGCGCCAAAGATCGCTTCCAGAAAATCATCCATTTAGAAGCATACTAAGCTAACCAATGTTCTTTTTGAGTACCATAAATGAAATGCAAAATAAAATGAAATCGGTTTATGCGCTCAGAACAAGGGATGTGTCTGAGAGCTCTACAAGGGGTGACATTGGTTTGAAACGAGGCGCACGGCATCGTTTCAGGAGATGCACTATTGGAAGTCGTACATTGGACAAGCAGCGCCATGAAGAACAACACTATTGAATGATCAAACGTATGAATTCGTAAAAGAGAATGGCTAGAAGCTTTTATTGACAATTATGCGTGTGTGCCATGTAAAATAAGGCTTTGGCTATTAGTAAAAATGACCTTTTTGAAGTTTTGATGGTATAAAGGGTCCACGATTTCCTTGGTCGGCAGGATGCTATTTTGATTTGAGGAGAGCACATCTGTCTCGCGTGTGGCCATACTGTGTGACCAAGAAAGTGTCAGTCAAAACAAAAACAAAAAAAGACGTGAAAAGGGCAGTATTTAGTTGGATGAGAACTTACTTGGCCACAGTGATTGCTGATGAGACAAACAACAAAGGGTTATTGAAATGAAACACAAATCATTGGAATGTTTTTTTCCAGCTTACCACTGAGATCCTGTGAGGTTGACTGGCTTGACAGGAGGCATTATGTGATAGAGATAGATGGAGAGGGAAAAATCACTTTGATGGACAGTTTATATACTTTTTGTTATTTTGGTGTTTACCCTGATGTTGCCCAGCCCTGCATTTCCCTCCTTCGCTTTAACTCGCCTGCCATTTTGACAGAGCATTAGGTTCTATCTCCTCTTTCCCCTTCCACTTGCTTTTTGTTTCGCATACCGCTTAAATTGGTCCTTCCCATGAAACCGCACCAACCCATGGGTCACATGACTTTTGACAATCACATGTTACGTTGAGTACCTGTCAGCAACATTTACTGGCCGGGATTTAAAAAAAAAAGTTAAAGGTTTCCCATTTGCGTTTTGTGCTCACCATCCCCGGACTCTCACCATGTCTGATCCTATAAGCAACCCTCCTGCCCAACACGAAGAGGATCCCGAGCTCGACGATTTGTTGGATGGTATGTGCTTACTATTTGGCTTGGGTGCTGTTCTAAACTGATCCGAATCTCCTGAAACAGATGTTCTCGATGACTTCAACGCCCCATCTGCCCCTAGCAAAGCCAAGGCACCTGTTGCGCCAGCGGTTTCTGAAGATATCGATGATGATAACTTGGATTCCGTTCTCGATGATGACTTTGCAAAGCAGCTAGCTGCTGGTATGGAAGAGCTCATGGGCGGTGAAGGTCAAGACGAGTTCAAGGACACGTTCGAGAAGATTTGGAAGTCTTTTGAGTCCACATCGTTGGAGGATGTGGCTGCTCCTGAAGCTGCTTCGTCGGCACCTCTGGACCCAGAGAGCAAGAAGTCTTTCCAGGAAACCATTGCTCAAACCATGAATAAGCTTAGAGACAGCTCGGACAAGGTCGAGGTAAAGATGATGACACTGCTTTTATTTATGTTAAGGTGCGTTTGGATGTGAACAGTCATTTAACCCTGTCTGTTATAGACGGATCTTTCTGAAGAATCAGAAGATGCTTTTATGCAGGAGATGATGCGACAGATGGAGGGCCTGGCTGATAACTCAGATTTCCAAAACATGTTGGAAGGAATGATGAGCCAGCTCATGAGCAAAGAGCTATTGTACGAGCCAATGAAGGACTTGGCTGCTAAAGTAAGTGACAATATACCAGTCTACAAATTTTTTGTTGTCGGATTATTGTCTAATTTTGTTCGTGGTAGTACCCCGACTGGCTGGACAAGAATAAAGATACTACACCTAAAGATGAATATGAGAAATACAAGCAGCAACACGAGTATGTTAAGCAGATTGTTGCCAAATACGAGGACCCCAGCTTTGACGAAAAGGACGAGAAACAGGCAACTGAAGTTGTTGATCTCATGCAAAAGGTAGGTTATGCTCCACCCCCTTGCTTTGGTTGCAAAGTATGCTAATCAAGTGGCTTGTTCAATAGATGCAAGAGCTTGGTCAGCCGCCATCGGAAATGATGGATGAAATGGCTCCAGGAATGAATCTTGGCCCAGAGGGAGTGCCAGACATGAGCAAACTAAATGAGCAGTGTAGTATTATGTAGAAGCCATTATGATAATAATTCTCTTGTTTTTGATTTAATATCAACTTATTGTACATCCAACCCAGTGTATTGAATGAAATATTTGAAGACGAAACATTGGTTTGATCGAACTGATTTGAGGATAGCTGTAACAGACGTAGAGAGGATATTTTTTAATCTCCATGTCGAGTCATAGATTCGGCTCCCACGGCCAGCATACAAATTGTCCAGTGCGAACATTGCACACATTGATGTAGGTGAAACGCCTTCAGTTTTTCTTTTATTTATTTCATTGTACGTTTTATAGAAGCCAGCCGCATGTACCACGAAATCCAAAAATTCCTTATTCTCTCGAAATATCGCGACCAAGCACATTCTTCTTGATCCAATCTGTGGCTACAAGAGAGCGATTTCGAAGCGAGAATAAATTGGAAAGATAGACAGATCTCCAGAAGACATAAGTGGCTGTAAGTGATGTGTCAAGTTAGTTACCTATTTATTGCCCCTACTTGTATTCTTTCTTCATTGAATACATACCAACTCCACCAGACGCGACATTTCCAGATCCCCAAGGGAGGTCTGCAATAGCTTTGTCGGACCCAATATAGCTACCAGTAGATTGAACTTAATAAGTATGTCAACGTTGAAAAAGATGCACGGAATGTACTTACGCAAGTGAACCTTGATGAGAGTAGTGGAAAGGTTTGACATTTCTGACTTTGGCGAGTCTCCTTAGCTTTGATTGCTTTTCTTCCTCATTGGTCATAGCAGCAATGTCTTGCTCTAAATGATCGCGTAGGGCAAGTTGCGAAAATAGTCTTGCAAGGTACTTTCCTTGTTGCGATGCAACCTGAGCTGTAGGTGCATATTTACTGGCTGAAGCATCGCCAATAGCATAGATGTCATCTGAACCTTCCATTCGCATCCAATCATCCACCACTAATCCACGGCCAACCTTTTGCGTTGCAGGGAACTTGGACATCAAGTTTCTCACAACCGGACGAGATGTGTTTCCTGTAGCCCATACTAGCAATCCATAAGGCATCTTGGCCAACGAACCATCGGCTTGCTGGATAGTGATATCTTTATCATGTACTTCCTTGACCATGGTCTTGGTATGGATAGTGATGTTCTGTTCCTTGAAGCTTGCCTCAGTGTAATCAATCAATTGCTTGGAGAATGCGGGTAAGACATTGGGCAGGGCTTCAATTAAGGTGATCTTGAGTTTACCAGCCAGTTCTACAGGGGAAGGACACAATAACAATTAAAAGACGGCCACTTGATCTAAACAACAACAAAAAATCGCTGATACGCACCAGGGTACCATGTGGTCAAGTCTTCCACCAAAAAGTCGTGTAGTTCAGCAGCATACTCAACTCCCGTAGGACCACCACCTACAACAATCATATGAAGGAGGCGGTCGATTTCTTCGGGTGCCTGTTCAGGGAATCCGGCTGTTTCGATACAGTCCATCAGACGAGTTCTAATTTTCTGCGCATCCCAAACTTCTTTCAAGAAAAGGGCATGCTCTTGGACACCTTTGATGCCAAATGTTTGATTGGTGGCTCCTACACCAATGACGAGATAATCGTATGGGATGGTTGAAGTGTTCACTGAACCCTTGATTTCCGAGTTGTCTATCAAAAGGGGGTTATTTAAATGTTGGGCTGATCCACAGTTACTAAGAATGACATTTACCAGCAATTGTGACAGTCTTGTTGACGGGATCAATTTCTGTACACTCTGCTTCAAAGACCTTGACCTCTCTAGTCTTATGCCTTGTAATGAAGCGAGTAGGTTCTACGATAGAACGAATATCGACGGTGCCTACAGTGCAGCTGGGAAGTAAAGGAGTAAACAAGAAATAGTTTCGAGGCGATACAACAACCTAAGAGCTCAGAGGATGAGGATAATGGAAATGGTATAATCGGTGTATAGGCGTAAAAAACCTTACCACATTGTACAAATCGGTATCAATGGATTTCAGCAAAGAGGTGGATCCCCATCCACTTCCCAAAATGACGATGGTTTTCTTCTCTGGATCAAACGGTGCTTGTAGAGGAGGATGTCGTGCATCCCATAGTACTACGAACGGACCATCAATTGTTTGACACTCAGTAACACCTTCGCTGTTGGTACGTGCGCCTTCATGCTCTTACCGTAACCACTGTAAGCGATGCCACCCACAACACCAAACTGCACAATACGCTTCATGGTATGCCACCTGCTTTTGTGAACAGTCACAGTGCCTGTAGGTGTGGTAGTTGCATATGGGCGCATAGCCACTTTCAACAATGGCCTTGTTCGTGGAAGCCATTGTGCCAGTTTCTGGCCGTGAATCACTGCAAAAGAAAATGGAATGAATGAGAGGAATGGTCGAACTGCCAAATGAAAATGAAGCGATGGACGTACTGTTTCGCTGAGCTATGGATCCGATAGTGCTCTGCATGGTGGACGCGAAATGAGAATAAACGCAGGAATAACGATACGTCTTTTCAGGGTCATTGTGACGTTGGTTTGCCCTAGATAACAAAATTGCCTTGTGAAAACGTCAGTATGGATAAGCACAGCAGATATTGCTCTGGACAACGAGATACAAGTTTTCTTGGACATTCTGCTTTGCGTAAGTGAATCTTTTAGCTAATATAGCCTATTGCATTAGTGTCATACTATGGCAGATCAAATAATGAATAGATACCCCCCCCCAGACCATGAGCATACCTGCTTAAATCAACATTCCGTTTCCATTATGACTGATAGGCCATACGAATTGTACTCTAAGTTTGAGAGACGTGACCATGAATTATCGCAGTACAGCAACACCATTTATCTGTATCCTATCAGCGGCAAAGACTCGTCCTTCGTCTTAATGCCTCGAAAATTGCAAATATTTCGCTATTGCAGAAATATGCACTCCCAATACATGACTTTGACAGCTGCATAATTTACATCCTTCTAAGCACATAGGGGTCGGTCTGATGTGAGAGGGACTTGGCATGCAATACCCGACTCGCGCAAAAGCTATTCAAAACAAAAACAAGCCGCAAACGACATGACGATTTTTCTCAAAGAGTCATGTGTATGATTGTTATGTTAGCAGCAATGTTTCGCTGTGAAGAAGATGAATGTGCTAGGGTCGACTACCTCTCGCAGTTTGACAGAGATGACTTCCGTCGACCCATATAAAAATACGGCCTCCATGTAAAAGAACGAAGAGCAAAGGGAAAAAGTGAAGTTTAGGTGTCTTCAGAACCGGCCCTCTACCGACTGTAAAAAGGATTCCTGGCTTTCCTGTTTTGCCATTACTTTGATAGCGATGATCGTCGGTACCACAGCTAATTTTCAATTTAACACTTGTCGTTTTCTTTGTACTTGACTGAAACCGACGGCATTGCCAACATCTCTTTCGCTTTTTTCTACTTCTCTAAAAAACATGGGCACGAGCCAATGTTTTTCTATTGATAGTGTGCTGAGTTGAGCGACACAGATAAAAATGGGTACACCATAACAGAATTGGGTTTCACCCACAGCCCTTTACTACCCATGCGCAGTCACTTGTCCTGGAAGCTTCGGATGGCAAGCTATTACTACATCATCTATTGCGAAACCAGTCGCCTTTTCATGCAATAGTGGTCCCAAAGACAGGTGGCGAACGTGACCCGGGATCTATTTCATTATTATTATTCCTACAAAAAAAAGTTCAACGCTGTAGCCCTTGAATTGAGTTTACTTCGATGTGGTGAAAACACATACAAACATCCATGATATTTTTAGTCAGGTTGAGGGAATTGAAGCGAGACTTGGCGAAGCGGTTGATACCGCACGGGCCTTGATGCCATGGGCTTAAATTTTCCAAGCTGGGTAAAAAATCCGTCTGTTCTAAATTCGGATGGTTGTTTGCTTACCCTTCCATTGTCCTAAAACCAATGACGGGCTTAGGGAAACCAAAAATGAGAAGTGAATGACCATCGAGGCTGAAAATAGATTTTTACCACAAGTAGGTATTTTTGATTCCCACTAGTTGTTAGCCATTTGGTTTGTTGATGGCTGAAAAAAACCTATATAAATCAGGACAGCTCCAACCACTCAAGAACAACAAGCTCTTCTTACAATGCATCTTACTTCCCTTATCTCGGTCCTCACACTCACTGCAATGGCTGCTGCCATCCCAGTTGCCAAGCGAGGAACTGGAGCTGCCATCCAAGTCAAATCTGCCACCGATTTCTGCTTCTACGTTCCATCGGTCTATGGTGGTGAAATTGGTGTCTATGAAGATGATTCCACACCAGCTTGTACAGATACCACCTTGGCTCCTGGCGCCATCCCATTCCCGGCTGGATTCATCCAAAGCGCTCATTTCAAGTCCTCAGGCTCATATACTCAAGTGACTGGCCGTATCGATCGTTCCAAATACGGTCTTAAGGCATCCGATGGAGGTGGCCAGATGGATAACTTGGATTTGCCTTCGGGCACATGCAATGGCTACAAGCACTTTGTCAACCTGATTGAACCTGATGCTCAGCTCTACTGTATCCGCTGCTGCCAAGACTCAAAGGACTGCAATCTTGGAAAATCCCAGTATGGCTGCGAGTCTGTTGTCCCCGGCGACTACAGTTAAATAATGCCCCGGCGCAATTATTTTGTATTTTTCATTCCATTTCATTACATGTCCTCACTCGCTCGCATTGTGTTTTTGTTAAACTTTGCAACAATGTATTCTATCAATATATTCCAATATTTTTTTGACTAATGATGGGGGGATATGCGAATTACAGTATGGAGGTATTATAATTATTAGGAATATGCAACAAAAATCGACTTAAAGCATATCACCTTTTCTTAGGATGAACTATCCTCATTAGGTATAAAAATCTTGCTCATGAAAACTTCAAAGCTCCTGCAATGAATGACGAAAACGTTAGCTTTCCATATTACCTATTCATTTCTTTTTGAAACATTAGCCTCACCATTTGCTGGCTTTGTGACGTTGAGTGATAGTATGAATGTCAGCAGCTCTCTGAGAATAAGCGTGTTTGTACAGTGCTTGGTTGGTGGTGTGAACAGTAGCCCGGAATGCATTGATAGCCGTTTCTCGAATGAGCGGTCCTAAAACTGCTTGAGATACGACCATTCCGTCCAGCAGAGGTCCAAAGAGTGGAACTTTGGAGTCTCGGTATATCTGAATGGCGTACATGCCATTCACTAGAGGAGTCACAATGATTTGAGCGTTACCAAAGTCACCGCCAATGGTGCCGATTCGGTAATCTCGACGATGTTCGTTCCAAACAATGTGTACGTGATCATTGCCAATGTGTCTCTTTTTCTTGACCTGTTTCACATCATTGGCGTCGCTGGGCATCTTTGTGACGTCGTGGAAGATCATTTCAAGCGTTGATGAGCAGTAATAGGTCGTTTTGGTACCATTGGTCAAGCTTCGTTCCAGTCCACCAAGGTAACCGTCGTGGGTAGCGATATCGACTTCCCATCCCAAACTATTTACAAAGGCTTCGTATTCAGCGCTTCCGCTACTGTTGCGGAAGATCGCATGTTCATCCTCTTGGCCGTCCGCTACATACAGTAGAGCAATCTTCATGGTTTCTCGCCTAATAAACAATCGAACGGCAACATATGGCCAAAATTATGACTAAGTAATCCTCTTTGCATACAATCAATCGTGCTTTACACTCTATAACCTACCCATGCTTCCTATCCAATCCTCTGAGGTCCCGGAACAACGCAGGCGATTTAGAGAGCATCTGGAAGGAGCCTTCTCGCAAATAGTCGTAGTTGAGCAGACCCATGTGGCTCATTAAGAGTCGGCTTTGCTGGAATGGAATGTGTGGTTTTTCGGCTTCACCAGGCACTACAGGTGTAAACACTTTGGATAATGAAACGTTGGCGACTAGGTTGCTCTCACTATCGGAAGGCAGTAGCTTCTGGCTACCATATGGACGGCGATCATGTTGTTTGTACCATGATTTTCTACAACAAAGTGGCCATAAGTCAATCTGAAATAAGAAAATGATTATAGGATGGAAAGAGGACCTTACATGTCGATTATATGATCCGGAGTAGAGGTTTTTTCGAATTCAAGATGATGGTTCAGCTGTTCACTCATTGACATTACGATATTTGAATGAGGCTGGCTGAGAGGTAACGGGGCATTAAGAGGCGTACTTGGATCAAGCAGGCAGTCTGGATTATTATCGCCGATGTAAGTAAGAAGGTTTTCAAGCATGTCGCTGTTATGATTGGTCGCACTCCAAGTAGGTACTTCAGATTGCTGCGTAACAGGTGAAGGCGGTGTTCGTTTTGGTAGTTTTGGTACTTTGGAGAGTGTAAGTCCATCTCGTAATTTGAGACCTTCGGCAATATGACTAATATCCTGCAGAGAGCCTTCGCTGGAACGGTGACCATCTTCTATGGCTGAGGGTTTGATCCATGTTCTGTAGAACAAATTCATATCCCATGCATACCTTCCAGTGATATCCCGGGTAATAATGCGGTTTGCAGATTCCGAATCCATTCGCTGCGGCCCTTCAACAAAGGCGATGATGGTATGATCGTTAAACGAAAAGTACTCAAACTGGTCTTGGTAGGTGTCCGCCTTCTCATCATTGGATACTCCTGGCCCGAGGATGTTACTGAGGTATGGGGCGTCAGCACAATTGTGGCTACCAAAAAGTGTGTAGAACATATTCAGCATGTATATATTACCTGTTGATCGTCGCTGGTCCATTCGGAGGAGGAAAGTTGTTGAAATGATGCAAAAGATGGAGCAAAGTCGCTTCAGTCGATTCCTATGGTGCGTGATGAGTGAGGACAAAGTAATCGAAGTTGCCGTTTTGTTAGTCCACAAATGTATACTTT
Source organism: Umbelopsis ramanniana AG (assembly GCF_025399195.1). Lineage (NCBI taxonomy): Eukaryota > Fungi > Mucoromycota > Umbelopsidomycetes > Umbelopsidales > Umbelopsidaceae > Umbelopsis > Umbelopsis ramanniana. The sequence continues at coordinate 161,044 of NW_026252113.1, forward strand.
ACCTTCACAGAATCAGTATCATCGGTTTCGAAGGTCACATCATTGACCATGGCCATATCATTAGCGCTAAACCGAGGGCGTTGGTCAGGCGAGACCTTAAATGAAAGTGATTTGATTTGCCTGTTTGCATCACTTTGATCTACTGGTGGATGCGGGAGGAGCTTTTCGGTCTCAGCCTAATCGAACGAAAGTAAGTGTTACTGGCATTTAGTGATTTGAAACTGAGTGAGCATCCAGTCAACATAACCACCTACCCCAGATATATTAAGTGCGTATTCGACGGTATCAAATACAATCTGACACAGTTGTGTCCCAGTAAAGATATCCGGGTCAATGGCCATCAGCCAGCCTACAAGCAGGGAGAAGAGTTTGCTAATGATCAAGCTACGTCCTCCTTTAACCGTTTTATCATAGTTTTTCAAGTGAACATTGAGAGCATCCAGGAGCTTGCTAAGGATTGTTTGGAGAATGCGCTGCAAAAAGACATAGTAGGACAGTATAAGTTTATGATGAACACTCTCATCAAAGCCAGGCGATAAACATACATTGTCATGATCAGTTTGCTTCGAGTAATGGGAGATAAGGGTGTAAAGGGAATCGCATGCGGCAATGACAACTGGAAGGTTGCTCCAGTACAATCGGTCAACCAAAACATTCAAGGTTGAGAATACTATTTCCGGGTCGTAGCTGAAAGGATACAGCGTCAGTCACATTAGATAATGATGAAGTAGATAACGTTCGAATGAACAGTAGAAGGAATATGGTTGTAATACATACTTGCTCTGAAGAGTGAGTTCGTGAGCCAACAAGCTGCACACGCCATTGATCAGCATACAATGTGAATCGGTATATTTTGCCATCCTTCGAATATTTGCATCTGCCGCAATCAAATCGATGTACAAGTCCTTCAACATGATTTTCACCTATCGCGCCACGGGTCAACATATGATAAATGTAAAACGAGGTAGCCAAACAAAACAATAAAAAGAATTACCTGATTGAAGGTGAACTCATTGCTTTGAAGTGTTCCTGCCTTTGCGGCTTTTGCGGAAAGTTGAATGGTAAGACTTCCAAGCTGATACGAAATAGCTGTCAGGGAGCCCATGATCAACACACAACTGGACCGAACATCATCAGGTGTATAGCGTAATGTATGCGAATCTTCAAGCAGCTGCAACATAGAAACGCCAGAGCATTAGTCTCAGACTAATGTAACGTACTTCTAATGTAAAGATACGAACCTCTTTGCGAATGCAGGCAATGAACGCAGGAATAAGCACATTGACACCAGGGAGTGACAAGGAGAACAGTCTGATACTGTTCCTCAGAACAGCTTGAACAGCAACTTCATCAGGACGAGACAGTGCGTCAAGTAAAACTTGATAGAACAGAGGATAGTATCCCTCAGGAACATCTTGATCCGCACGCTGACACATCATCCGGCAAAGAACACCATAAGCCGCCGCCCTGCCTAGAGAGTGTGATCTATTGGCAATGCGTTAGTCAAACAATTCATTACATAATGTCGATGTACATAGTCCCGTATACATACGGAGGTAGATCGGACGCCTGGAAAAACCAGGGCGCTAATTCGTACAAGGCAGGCTTAGTAGCAGCTTGGAATGGTTGGCAAGCTCGCACGAGGGCAAGAGTATCCCAGATATCGACGAGACAGTTTATGGCTATAGCATGGGTATAGGGGCTCTGGAAAAAGCGAGATTAGCCCAATCTCAAACATGTAAAAGGGGTAAACGATGCTATGCTACTGACCTGTATTTCGTTGACGTTGCCCATGACGCAGATCATGTTTTTCCAAATATGAAGTATGGAAGTGCCAGTCCAATTCATGCCTTGTAAGTTGAGGAACTCTGCACTATCAAATATAGCTATAGTGCTCGGTAAAGTCTCATTGCCAACAGCAGGAACGCCGCCCGTATAACTTGCTTCCAAAATATGCTGGAAAGAAGAGGTAGATGTTCGATTTGACTGAACATTATATTAATACATATTAGACACAGAAACAGATGCCTTGCCTTGCCATAGCTTACCTTGCTGGGCACACCGAGATTTTCATCGGTTAATTGTCGTTCGCCAAGACTGTTAATACTCTTCCGATCAACTTCCTTGTCAGATTTGCTATCGGAATGTAGGTCAAACTTGGAACTAAATGTGATGGACCCATTTTCCTTCTTCATTACTCCTTTATCCGAGTCCGTTGAGCTTTCGAAGGACAGTGGAGTACCTCCAGTGCTATGACCTTTGTCTAAGGTCCAAAGAAGAAAAGTAAGTATTACATTGAAATGAACGCTGTAAGCATGAACAGACGTTTAATGGGTAAAAAGTCTTGCCTGTATTGGGAATGATACTCTTAAGACCGAAGCGGATACCACCAGACATTGGACGGGTACTGAACGTTTCGCCACTATCTTCTGGTGATGTACTTAAATCCTTACTTCGACCTTCACTAGGAGCAGTGCTTGTGGAAGCAAAAGGTGTGGATCTACGGTCCCCGGCTTTAAAGCTTCTAGTAATCAAGTTACTACCTCCTAACAGAGAGCTCGTGCTACTATTTCGAGGTTCTGGTATGTCTAGAGTATCGCTTGCTGCAGCGTTTCCAAGAGTGGCTGTATGGCCACTAAAGGTTGCAGCCGACTGTAAAGATCGTTCTGACGGTGCGAGTTCGATTAATTGTCCACTGCTACCAGAAGAAGTAGGCCGCCCCGATGACCGACTGAGTAAAGCTCTGGGGTCACCATGAATACTCTGATGCCGTGACCGGGATTTGTTAGCACGAGTTCGCGATCCTGCATGACTGAGCTGTGTGGAATGGCGGTTGCCTGTAAAGTAGTCACTCATATTGCGCTTGTTTGTGGAGGCGAACTCAGTGTCGAGATTGACATTATACAGACGTTGTGACAAGATTTTCGTGAGCAGATGCATTTGTTTCTGTAGGAAGAGGCCAGTCAGTCCATACAATCGGTTAAAGAATTGTTTTGAAACCCCATCCACTCACCACCCACTGGTTTAAAGGCTGTGGCCACCTATGAGCCACAATCATGCTTTTCTTCAGACGGATCCAAAGATCCGGATTCGTGGTATCCGAACGAGCAAAAGCCACTAGCAATGTCTGGAAAATAAAGCATTTAGAGGTCTATTGCGATATACAAACATGGCAGTAAACATTTGGACCATACTTCGCATGCATAATCAGCAAGGTCGTCGGCGAGCGCGTGAACTGGTATAATGGTGTATTTCTCCGTGCTGTTCATCAGCTTTTCTCGAATGTCCATCAAACAGCCAAGCATCACTTCCCTATTCATTTGAATAAAACTGAAATCAGTCTTCATTTTCTTGAGCCAATTGATGCGGCTGCATTACTTACCAACTCTGGCTTTCAATATCAATGCCGTCGTGTGCCACAGTGATGGCTCTGTAAATATTCAAAGCGTCCTTGTAAAGGTTCACCAATCCTTCCCAATCACTTGTATTTTGAACGGCAGCTGCCACAGCCTCTCTGTTTTTATACTTTGAAAGGTCGTCTGTGCTCTCACCAATGTTATCAAAGATAGTTTGAATCATCAAAAAGTACCGTCGAAGATAAACATTGGCGGTGGCATAGTCAGTGGTCTGATTGGAGGCGGATCTCACCAGGCTACTGGAATCGGTGTCGTGATCAGTCGTTTCAATGGCATGGATAGAGACTGGACTGGTTGCCATCGTTGACAATGACGTGTTACTGGTAGAGGTACTGACACCTCCTCCTCTTGCGTAGTTACCGGTGGAACTTGATCGTCGTAAGAAGGCAGGACGCTCGTCTTCTCCACTAAGAGCCCACACACCCAGAACATGCATAGATCCACGTACTATGTCTCTATAGTTCTGATTACTGCACGGCAAGACCAATGCTTGTCGCAGAACTTCGTGAATAATTTCTCTGCTCTCGCTGGATCCTAACACTATGGACTTCATGATAGGTATAGCTGGTGAAGATCCTGAAAAGTAAGGATATATACCACCTGGATGTGGCACGGGTGGATCACTGCTGTTGCTATCCAGGCCGTAACCGATGATAAACATGAGTAAGGTTCGTAGTACGCTAGGTGGACAAGCTTTGAAGCCAAAGTCTGCAAGTGATTGAAGACAAGTTAGTAAAGGGTGTTGTTCAGGGAAGATGACCAAAATAAATAGCTGAACAAATCTGCTTACTTGGAAGAACAGTATTAATGGGAGCACCATCCATTCTGAAGCGCATAGCAATGTCAGGAAATAGTTTAACGAGGTAATAGCTTCTGAAAATTTTGAACAAAAATTTGGCACTGGCGGATGCTGCATCAATTCCTACGCCCGTAGCAATTCCATCGTCAACTTCACACATATCGCCTGGTGGGAATTCGTATTCATCCGGAGGAGGTGGAGATCCAGCAGCAACATAAGCTAGTCTTACAAGATTAATGATAAAAATGTGTAACATTGCGATGGAGTCTTGGTAAGTCGGCTGATTTGGATTAGGAAAAAGAGGTGCTTGCGAACCAGCTATTGTGCAATAGTACATATAAGTTTATAATTATTGCGATGGAAGATAATGAAGTCAAGATACTTGCTGGATATGATAGATTGTCGTAAATTACGATCTGCCTTTTTGATCCTGTCGTTTCTATCCAAGCCGTGGCCAAACGCCTTCTCATTACTGCGTTCATTAATGCGCTTGACAAATAGCAGCCCATTTCCACTCGTTCCTGTTTTTTGTTCCTTTTCTTCACTCTGCGACGATGTATCTGGGCCAGTCGTTCCAGTTGTTGCTGTAGGTTGAATCTCGTCGAGAAGAAGGAGATCGAGAGGGATTGCGTTTGCGAAAAGTCCCATGCATTCTGGGTACTCTACGACTTGGTCATTTAACCATAAAAGAAGAAGGCGAAAACCAAGAATACGTAATCTAGGATGATTGCCGTGGTCGAGAATGTGCGAGAGGATGGTAGCTACACAACAAAGATAAGCATCTATGAGACGTTGCATGAGGTGGCGATTTGAGGCTCGTTCAAGCTTTTACCTATATTTTGACGCTGCCAGCCATTTCGCATGAGTTCGGGTACATAAAGAAACATTTTGCGCAATAAGAACAATGTTTTTTGTAAGCCAGTGAGCTCCTTTGAATGCCAACTGGTAGGACGATCGGTTTTTTCTACAAAAGTCAATCAGTCAAATTGAATCAAAACCATGTCTTGAATAAAAACAATTTGCCTTGGTACTCACGCTTAATCTTTTCAATCTGGCTCATACAAGTTTCGCTAATGACAAGAAAAACCTGCTCGGCATTCTCTTGAAAGAAACGAGCTTGATCGAAGTTATTCGTAGCATCTGCAATTACAAATATTGTGTCAGTCTACTATTGAAATTGTCGTTCAAAGAGTTCAGTGTATATACCAATAAAACTCCATAAGCTCTGAGCTCTTGCTTTTGTCTTTTGGCGTTCGTCGAAGAAGTTCTTTGCTTTCTTTCTCAGTTTTTCAGCTCTTTCATCTTTCGTAATGGGTAGTGGAGGAATGGAACTGCCTTCGGATGGCGCGGTATCACTTAAAGGTTGGTCATTAACACTACGCGTATGTCTTTCGTCGTTGTGCAGTGATGTATTAACTTTCTTCTTGAATCTCGATACGGTACTGGAGCGCCTCAAAAGTTTCCCGGCTGAAGTACTTTGATTTGGAGTATTCGGTTCCTTCAGCGAGTCGTTTGGTCTATCAGACATTGAGAAAACAGATCAGACGATCTACAAGGGCCTATTCTGAAGTCCGTTGCTGAGCCCTGTAGTGGTTTAGGAATGTCAATGGAGCAGAGGATTGGAGATCTGTGTTTGAACCTGACTTTTTGGGTGTTCGTTCCATGCTCTGCCTCATTGCTGGCATTGATGCACGTGACACCTCATTAACACAGTGCCAATATCCGTGATGTCAGACATTCTTAAATTTTTGATAGAGTTCAGTGAAAATCCACGCGCAGAACAAAAAAAAAACCTGAAGGTACTAAATGTCTTACATGTTTCATCACAGATTGATTGATGCAGTTACGACTGGCTGTTATAAAAAGCCATAGTTTCTATATTATTGCCCGCGTTATCAGATCTTACAATCTATCGAATTTTTACTTGGAGTTAAGTGCTTTAAAAACCTGACAATCTTTGAAGATCAATCCTGGTGTGGTTTCAAATGCGTTTCTGCAAACCCATTGGCTTGATATTACTTCCTTTTTGGGTAGATGTCCACTATTCAATCGCCGATTTTTTGACAAAGCCAATCCTCGCTCATCTTTTGGGATAATAAGTGAGGTAATGGCCACGTTAGGCGGGTAGCCAAGCTAATTAGCCAAGCCAATTAGCCAAGCTATTTCCTTGGTGAAGCTCATTAAACAGTATAATAATTTATATCAACATGTATCGTACACGTAGTTGCAAACACTGCTGTCATGCCAATGCATTCATCGCAGTTTCAGGTTAACTGGCTGCACGGCATGTCACCAGAATGCGCCAAGGTAAATTTGTTTACGCTTGTCGAATAAGCGTGGCCATCGGCATGGTGTGAAGATCAACCCTGTGTGTAACCATCCATGCGAACTGATTGTTTTGCAACAGAGCATAACAAAGTCATGGGTGTTGGAACACCAGCAAGCAGTCGGTGGTAAGCTTAAGGCGACCGTCTGCTACACGCGCATTAAAAAAATGGATGGGTTTGTGGTCTATAGGTAAATATTACGGTTTCATAAGCCTTTCTGAATAGGGGCGGTTCCATATCAACCCCCTGTTGCGATTGTGCAAACAATACTAAGGAACAAGATAAGGATCCAGTTTGGGTCGACATTTACTGTCCCATAGAGTGTAATCGTTGCTTTCCATTCCTGACTGCGAGACGTTTTCCAGACCGCGTCGACTGATCAAATATCGTCTAAGAACCCAACATCATATGAAGTCTGTAGTAATAGCAAGCGAAAGTGAGTCATGTTAGGAACGTCTTTCACAACTCCCCAACAACTGTCTAAGTGTAGCTGAGCAAGTGCGTGGCATGACAAAAATGCTGACACCGAAATGTTTAACCCGAACAATGGGTCAAAAAAGTCGGTGCGTTGTACCGATATCTGTATTTGAATAAATCCATATTATCAACCGCCAAGAGAGTACTGAAAAACGCTAGGCTAGCGATTCCGATTATGCTCATGTAATGCCCACGCCCGATTTCTTCCAAGTTCGATGGAAATTTTTCATGTGCTACGACCATGATAGAAGAATACGAAAGGAAACATAGATGATGGGCTTTCATATGATGATGCCCAAACTTGGGGATAGTTTGAATTACGATCTTTTTTTTCACGTGGAAAGGGTTTAAGGTAGTGATATTGATCGGCTGTGGGTGAAGAAGTGTTCTCGGCATGTCCTTCCTCAAAATGTGTCGAAAAATAGGTGCATCGTCTAAAATGCGACAAATCACCAATCATACCTCAAAAGAAGTTGGCCATGTTTCTAGATTTATTCCTTTTTTTTTTAATCGTGCAGGCGAGACAGAAAGAGTGAAATTCTAGTTATCAGCTCACGGAACAGACCAAGACTCAAGCTTTGGGGAGGTGGTTAGCCAATCAGATCGCTGGATTTGTCTTACTTCAACCAAACACCCAATCTAGCTCATCTCCTCTTTAAAAAAAAAAAAGTTGGGTAGACTATAAAAGTAGCCAATCTATCTCCACTCCTACTGTTCTTTCGTCTTTTGTGCCAACTTCAAATATGTCGAGTACTTTAGCCCCTGCTGCTGCTCGAGTTTACACCAAGAGTGAATCGCCACGACCACCTTTCCCCAAAGGCGAATTGCCGCCTATGTTCGACGACAAGGTCACCTCTCAAAATTGGCATAAGAAAGTCAATTGGATTCATTTCACTCTGTTGGTTGGTACTCCTCTTATTGGCCTCTATGGTGCTCTCACCACCACTCTCCAGACCAAGACTTTGATCTGGTCCATTATCTATTATTACATCACTGGTCTCGGTATCACTGCTGGATATCATAGATATTGGGCACATCGTTCATACCGTGCCAGCGAACTCTTCCGTTGGATTCTTTGCCTTGCTGGAAGTGGTGCTGTCGAAGGTTCCATTCAATGGTGGTCTCGCGGTCATCGTGCTCATCACAGGTACGGACAGCAGTTCCTTTTTTTTTTTTGAGTGAAACCTTTTTTTTTTGTCTGATTGTTCTGACCCCAAATCCCCAAAAATTTTATTTTTTCCTAGATGGACCGATACCGACAAGGACCCCTATAGTGCCCACAGAGGTCTCTTTTTCTCTCACTTGGGATGGATGCTTGTCAACCGCCCTAAGAACCGTATTGGTTATGCCGATACTGCTGATTTGAAAGCCGACCCCATCGTCAAAGTCCAACAAAAGCACTACCCTTGGTTCGCCTTGGTCATGGGTTTCATTTTCCCTACCTTGGTTGCTGGTCTTGGCTGGGGTGATTACCGTGGTGGCTATTTCTACGCCGGTGTTCTCCGTCTCGTTTTCGTTCACCACGCTACTTTCTGCGTTAACTCTCTTGCTCATTTCCTTGGTGACACTACCTTCGATGATGAACACACTCCCCGTGATCATTTCATCACTGCCTTGGTCACCATGGGTGAAGGTTACCACAACATGCACCACTCCTTCCCTCAAGATTATCGCAACGCTATCATGATTCACCAATACGACCCTACCAAGTGGCTCATCTGGTTATGCTCATTGGTTGGTTTGACTTACGATCTCAAGGTCTTCCCTGCCAACGAAATGACCAAGGGAAGAATTTACATGGAAGAAAAGAAGATTGAAGCCCAGAAGAAGAAGCTCAAGTGGGGTATTCCTCTTGAACAACTCCCCGTCTTCAGCTGGGATGAGTTCCAAGAAGCCGTCAACGAGAAGAACTGCAAGTGGGTTTTGCTCGAAGGTATTCTCTACGATATCGAAAACTTCATGGAGGACCATCCCGGTGGTTTGTCCTATATCAAGGGTTTTGTCGGCAAAGACGCTACTGGAGCCTTCAATGGCGGTGTCTACAACCACTCCAATGGTGCTCGCAACCTTCTTTCCACCATGCGATGCGGTGTTGTCGAAGGTGGTATGGAAGTTGAAAGCATGAAGAAGCAAAACTAGATTATACAATGCACTTCCTATCAAACCCACAAAAACATATAACTGCATGCTTTTTTCCTCTTTCACTTACAGCACTTGCCACTGTACCATTATCTTTTCCTAGCACGGCTTGTTGTTTTTTTCACAATCCTATCTTCTTTGTCTCGCTATAGTACGATGATACCAAACCCCGTTCTCAGCGCCAGTCTCGCAACAACCTTACCCTTCCCATTTTCTTAACATTTTGAAAACGTATGTGTAAATAACCCAAATATAAATTTCAAACTGCAAACTGCAATGCTGTTTAGACAATATTTTCAAATGTTTGTATGGAGTTGATAGAGTATTTTTATGAAATTGACAACAATGTATGATAAATGACTTGAGCCATTTCTTACAATGGATGACAGCAAGGCCGTTCTGCCATGAGCATTCATGCGGACCTACACACCTGAATGGATCCTCCACAGGTTCAAAGTCGCAAGTCCCTGTGTGGCTAGCCATCTTGTGGGGAAACGTGCCAGGGTAGCAATAATATTGAACCTTCTTCCTCAAAGGACTTTTTCATAAGGGCATGTACGTATCGAGCACTTGGGAGACCAAAGGAGTCAAGATATGAGCAGTGTAAGCAAGGATACTACTCAAGCTAAAGAATTATTATGCTTGCCTTTGGTAGAAATATATAACTTTTCGGTCTTTTTCGATTTTTTATCTTGCGCCTATATCACGAAATTTAAGCTCCGTAGCAAATGTTGGCCGGCCAAAATGAAGTAAAAAACTAGCTCTGTTCTGCAAATACATTACATAGCGTAGACGGCCCTATACTTCAAATAAACTGATGTTCATTTCAAAAAATTTGAGCACTGAAAACCTTAGTGAATTTGACAGAAAATTGCTTCAGCGACAGCTGTAACGATGCATTCCCCACCACAGACGGATTCACCTCGTAATAGTGAAGAAATCACTCTTCGCCGCTGAGCCCAGTTCTTTTACCAATAGCCCAATTCTCTTCTGACCTGAACATTTACTCAAGACTAGCTCGCTCTGAAAAATTTGACTCGATAGGTCGTTCGCCAGAAAATCAATGACTGATGGATGATCACTTTTTGTCTATACTGCTCGCTTGAAAAGAGGAGAACTTTAAATGTTTGATCCAGAACTTCACGACTTCTCAGTTGATGAGATTCACACTTGTCTTTCACCATGTGTGTTAGATTCGGGCATCAAAAATGCATTCAAAGCATCATATGGTATGGAGAAGAGAAACTTATGCTATTTTGTTCAATTGATATCACGATTCCGGCCCACTGCGCAAAAAATTTAAATGGTAGTAGCTGCTTAACCCTCTTTCATCTACCCAATTGTACATACTCTAAATAACAACTTCTAATAGCCTACATTTCTCAAGCTTCTGTGAATTACCCATAAAAATCATGTATAAAGACATAAAATTTCCAAACTTTAGTTTCTACACGTCTTCTATTTTTGGAGAGCTGCGCTATATTTGGCTTTCATTCGCTTGCAATCAAGTACCCATCTATTTTTTGTAGTTCTTTAGAAAAAGGAAAAATCGAATTAAAGAAAAAAAAAAAAAAAGCCTTGAACTGCTCATCTTCAAATTGCAGGCCGCAGTCACAAGCGCGAAGTGGCTTTTTGAACTCGTCAAAAAAAGAGGGCTCGTACCGATATTCCTTTTGCAAACCTAATGTCGTCCACAGAAACCAGCTCTGCTCCCAATGAGAAGCAGCCAACAACGATACTGTGTATCGGTATGGCAGGATCTGGCAAAACGACCTTCATGCAGGTATGCATCGATAGCTTTTCTCTATCTAAGCGATTTTTTCTTTCGTAAAAAAAGTTTCGTTATGCTGAATAAGCCCGACCCTTCAATTCACTACAGCGTCTGAATGCCGATTTGCATGCAAAGAAAACACCCCCGTATATACTTAATCTTGACCCTGCTGTTAGCTCGCTGCCTTTCACCGCCAACATCGATATCAGAGATACTGTCAATTACAAAGAAGTGATGAAACAGTAAGGATAGCCTCGCTTTTCCGTTGTTGCGCTAGACTGTACAAAATCTTACCATGGTCAACGTGTTCATCATAGATACAATCTTGGTCCCAATGGTGGCATTTTGACGAGTCTCAACTTATTCACAACTAAGTTCGATCAAGTGCTGAAGTTTGTCGACAAGAGAGCTTCCTCCGTCGAGTAAGCGTACTTTTAATATTTACCCATGATGGTCTATATTTCCTAGCTCTGACATGTTCGTCACTTAGTCACATTCTAGTTGATACTCCTGGCCAGATCGAAATCTTTACATGGTCCGCTTCTGGAGCCATCATTACCGACACATTGGCTGCAACCTACCCTACTGTTGTTGCTTATATCATTGACACACCACGCACCACCTCACCAGCTACCTTCATGAGCAACATGTTATATGCTTGTTCGATTCTCTACAAGACCAAGCTGCCTTTCATCTTGGTTTTCAATAAGACGGATGTGGTATCACACTCATTTGCAGTCGACTGGATGACTGACTTTGAGAGCTTCCAGCAAGCCCTGCAACAAGACACAACTTACATGAGCAGTTTGATGAACTCAATGAGCTTGGTATTGGATGAATTTTACAGTCATTTGAAGGTGGTTGGCGTCAGTGCTGTCACTGGTGAAGGCATTGATGAATTCTTCGATGCTGTGAAGGCAGCGACCGAAGAGTACGAGACGTAAGTTGTTCAGTTGATGTGCGGATCAGCGCATTTGTTTGGCATTTATTGACGTGCTCTGATATTATATAGGGAATATAAGCCAGAAATTGAACGACTGATACAAGAAAAGGCAAGTCGGAATGGACAATCAATTGTAATGAATGACTGTGTATGATGTGTCGACTAACACCAATTATAGCAAGAGAAGGAGGAACAGCATCGACAGCAGCAGTTGTCAAAGTTGATGAACGATATGAAGGTTTCCAAGGGTACTGAGGTACCGATGGATTCGGGTTCAAGTAAGTAGACGGAGTCTGTAGCATTATTCCTTATCACATTACTCATGGGTGTTTATTTCAATAGAACGAATGGAGGATGAAGAATGGGAAGAGGAAGACGAAGAGGAGTACGGGGATGAGGAAGACGAAGGCGAAGAGTCTGACGACGACGAACAAGGTACGTGACCTGCAAGGTTCAAATGGATGCCATTCATGCAAGTAGACTGATTCCACCATCGTTCTTAGAAAACACTTTACTAGGCGCCAGTCGATTCCCTCCCTCATCAAGCCAACGGCAGAACGATGCAAAGTTCAAGGCTTGGCTCGATCAAGCCAACCAACCCTCCATGAACTAATTCATCCGCTGTCTTCACTTATATAGACTATTTTGTACGGCGTTCATCCTTTACCAATGGAGCATATCAAAAGATGGATCAAAAACAGTATGAGCTGCATTCTGCGATTTTGTAAAATAAAGGAAAAAATAAAATAAAAGGTGTTGTAAATCCCAAACGTAAAAGAATGTGCAAGATGTAGGGTAGATTACTATGTCAATCATCGTTGACATGATGGTTAAAAGACATTGTTGATATTTGGATGGATTTAGATTTTTCGGAAAAAGAAACCGGCAAATGTGTGAGTGTGAAAGGAAAGAGGAAGCAAGTGAGATGGAATGAAGAGTCTACAAAATACAGAGGGTGTGTGCAAGGTTGTGTGAAGAAAAAAATGAGGGAGGAAACATGCGTGAAAAGTCTCCTCATTCTATACACCATAGTTCAAGTTTCTCAACAACCGGGCTATCCTTGGACGGTTTTGTTTGAGCTCTGGAAATTTGACGAGCTAGATCCAAATCATCCTGATCAATCATAAGCACCAGTTCATCGTCCTCATCCTTGTATTGCAGACGCAGCATGGATGATACATCGAACTTCTCGTGAATTTTCTCCAGCAGACCATGGAAAGAAATATAGGCTGATACAACCAACATCCGCGTGTCCCTATAGTGTACCTTAATTTTGATCTTGGGGCCCGATGTTTGGCTAGACACTGAGGACGGGCCCGGTGGTCTATTAATGGGTGACTGACTCATGCTTTCACGGTACGAGTAATAGGGGCCAAGACCGTCGTTTCCTTGACTACCAGCCTTATCAACACTCATTTCCCTCAGTTGCTCATAGACACCATTTAACTCATCTTCGAGTTGTTGACTGGTATTATTTCCATATCTTGTATCATTTTCATCCACAAGGCCGCCATGGCGTACAGGCATTGGTGGTACAGGTGGGGGTGAGTAATGGGGGTTTGTTTTTTGACTGCGTGAGGAATTCCGTGCGCTGGAGTTGGAAAAGCGATCTTCATGGTTGGATTCGAATCCACTGTCGATCCTGCGACCATCCGAATATTGAGCTGCAAATTTTTGATTTGATCCGTACGAGGAAGTAGACATAGTGGTGGCTGAGGGCGGCGAGTTATCGTCATCCGTTGTACCAACACTGGAATCTTTCCGTGTACGAGGCGAATACTGCCGCTGCGGTGATTGTTGACGGTAAGATGCCTGTGGTGTGGTAGGTCTTTCTGATATTGATAATGGTGATCGTCGATAATAATTTGTAGGAGTAGTTTTTGGTGAGTTCATATCCATAGGGGATCGTTCGATGCTCTCGGTTCGCTGTGGTAAATAGCCGGTTGTAGGTGGGCTTTCTTGGAAAGGAGTGGTTCTGCCATAGGCTCGTGGTGGCGGTTGGCGGGTGGAAAATTTATTTTGGCCAAGCAGAATGGAATTATTTCGTTTGATTGCAGCAGCAGGAGGATTTATCTTGCCTAATCCAAACTTTTCTGCGGCTGACAAAAGGTCGGCGCTTTGTGGACCACGAAGTCGACTTTCTGGTGGGCGAAACAGAACACCGGGGGGTATCGAAAACACAGAGTAGCCTTTGCCACGATCAAGCACAGCTTGGTCAATGACTTCATGTTCCTCTGTCATTTTATCCTTTTGAGCTAGATAAAGGTCGGTCAAGCCATCATTCATCTTTTGCAAATAGAGGCGGCAGATACCGCGATTGAAGAGAACTTCGCATGAATAGAGTCGAAAAGACAGTCCGAGTTGAGTGTAATTGATGATCTGATTTCCTCTTAATTTCTGTATGCGCAGACGATGAGGCTTATGTACATGGTTGTGGAACAAAGGCTTATAATACGGCCACTTACAGCATACGCATCGTCAAAATCTTGCATGGCAGCTTCCATATCTCCCATGATGAAGTGAGATACACCTTTTTGAAAGTATACTACAGCAAAGTATTGATCAAGCCGGAGGGCCTTATTGTAAGCGGCAAGCTTTGCAAGAGAAAAAAAAAATGGGTTAGTGGATTTAGTGGATGGGTTCAAATTTCTTCGACGCATGGATAAACAAAAATATCGAACGCTTACAGCTCTTTGGTGATCGTCCAGCGTCGCAAAGATTAAGCCAATATTGAAATGCATTTTGGCATTATCAGCCAAACTCTAGAAAAGCGTAACATAGATTTAGAACGGCAGTACAGGAAAGCAGCGGTCCAATGTTGGAATGTTTCAATTTACGATGAAGGTGCTTAATGCAGTGTCATAATCCTGATTGTCGAAAGCAACACAAGCGTTGTTCCATTGTTCCAACTCAAACTGTGAAAGTAATTTCATAAATTGTTAGAGATTGAAAGTTGTTCGTCTAGCAAGACAGGCTCTTGGGTCTCCATATGTTGTTTTTTTTCTCTCAGCTTTTGTCTCAGTGCAAATACAAACTGGGAACAAAAATAAGGAGAGGAATTTTCAAGCATGCGTGAAAACGTACCTTGAGAGCCATTGCACTTTGAAGCGCTTCAGTACCTCGAAAGTAAAGGTGGGTTATATAGTGTTCAAAGGAGTGGAAGAAGAGAAGTTAGAGCAAGTGCAGCGAATCAAAAGTTCATGGAAAAAATGAGCACGGCTTATTATTTTGGCGCCAATTTGGCTTTGGTGGTACAGATTTTCGCTGGCCCTCATTGGGTCGGATTTTTTAACGCTCACTTGAACGTGCGCTCTAACAAAAGCATCTCCCTTAGAACTAACGCCGGCCGTTATTCATGAATTGACTACGTGCTTTCGTGTTGTATGATCTTCCTGTGAAAGGGCAACTTCTAGGCTCGCCATTAAAAGAACCATCAGCCAAATGATCGGCCACTTTAGCCACTGTTTCAGATCGTAGTGGTGGGATCTTGTGTGAATTCTACCCAACGATATTAACAATGCTTTAAACCCTGAACAAAAAAAACCAGGATGAATGGTAAAGAAATGTACAAATGCATTGTTGCATGTCGGAGACAGCTGGATATAATACTATGATCCGCTGCTGGCCCTCAAAACTCTACTATATACCACTGATTCAGGTAAAATTACCATAGTCAATGTAAATTACTGGAAATCTCTCTGGATAGGAGCGGTCCATTCGATACTACCCACAGGAAATCTGAATCTCCCATGGTACATAATACGCAAATCAGTGAATCATGTATGAAAAACACGTTCTAGTCCAAAGATTATGATCAAAAGTTCATAGTCAAAAGTTCATGGCCTTCGCATATAAATCCAACATAATATGTTCCAATTCATTTGAAAAGAACCCCAAAGTTATTAAAGTTGTAATAGTGCAAATACGGAGGCTCTAGCGTCTTTCCGCGAACAGCCGAGAAATTTTGCCATGGAAATTCTTGTGACGTTTTTACGATTCATGACTGTGACGTCACTAAGAAACTTTCTGCCCTTCAATGCTTCCGTCGCCTGCAGCATCAGCACCGCCTTTCCCCAAAAATCCCACCATGAGCACTCTGACCGATGTCGCAGACGTTGATACCTGGATCACAACGCTTTCTGATTGCAAACAACTCCCAGAATCCGACATTGAAAGGCTCTGTGAGAAGGTGAGCAAAGGAGCATGGTCCATGACCAGATCTAGCTGTTGAGGCTGGTTTTGTTATTTGCATTACGATAAAAACCCAAGCATCCCAACCACTACGCCTGCTACCCAATGTATACGCCCGTTTACAAACCATGTTTGAAGACTGATTCCACCTCACCGGTATAGCCGAAATGCTAAGTAAAACGACTTGAACCTGCATCATCGCATTCCGCTTTATTATTATTATTATTATTTTTCATTCTCGCGTGATGCCCAACGACCACATCAGATTACCAAATGTGTAACCAACGAACCATCTCTCCGATAATAACCCAACACCTCGACGGTCTTTTCATTCCTCTTATCACTGTTCTACATTTACTAATTGATACTTCCTCTCACGGCAAATTTCCAATCCAGGCTCGTGAAATTTTAAAAGAGGAATCCAACGTTCAACCCGTGCGCAGTCCAGTGACAGTGTGTGGTGACATCCACGGCCAATTCCATGACCTTATTGAATTGTTCAAGATCGGTGGTAACTCTCCTGACACAAATTATTTGTTCATGGGTGATTACGTCGATCGTGGTTATTACTCTGTTGAAACTGTCACCTTGCTAGTTGCTCTCAAGGTTCGATACAAAGACCGTGTTACCATTCTTCGTGGTAACCACGAATCACGACAAATCACCCAAGTGTATGGTTTCTATGATGAATGTCTTCGAAAGTACGGTAGTGCTAATGTTTGGAAGATGTTCACGGATCTTTTCGATTATTTACCCCTCACCGCATTGATTGAGGATCAGGTATGTCTCCCTTCTAACGTATTTGCATGTACCGTGATTTAATCTCCCCTCTCGTTCAGATCTTCTGTCTTCATGGCGGTCTATCTCCATCAATTGATACTCTTGATCAGATCCGTAATCTTGATCGAGTGCAAGAAGTGCCTCATGAGGGCCCAATGTGCGATTTGCTTTGGTCAGATCCTGATGATCGCTGCGGTTGGGGAATATCACCCCGTGGAGCCGGTTACACTTTCGGTCAAGATATCTCAGAAACGTTTAATCATAATAACGGTTTGACGCTGGTTGCCAGAGCACATCAACTTGTGATGGAGGTAGGCTTCGGTATTCCATCTGTGGGAACCTTATTGCGCATAACTAATATGTCTACATGTACTCCTATAGGGTTATAACTGGTGCCAGGATCGTAATGTTGTGACCATCTTCAGTGCTCCTAATTATTGCTACCGCTGCGGTAATCAAGCTGCCATCATGGAAATTGACGAGCACTTGAAATACACATTGTAAGTTTTCTTTGTCAACCCACGTTTGTCGTGACTCGATCAACCATGCTCATTTTTTCTTTTCTGTAGCCTACAATTTGATCCTGCACCCAGACGCGGAGAGCCGCAAGTTACAAGGAGAACACCAGACTATTTTCTGTAAAAAAGTTTGTTTTATTTTTTTCTGTTACTTTTTTCCCTTCATTTTTTTTTTCTTTTTTTGTTTGAGAGAGGATGGGTTGCTGCGTCTCCCGCCATGTCAAAAATGGGACTATGCTATTTTCTTTTTCTTTCTCCAATGTTTTCATACTCTTTATCGTCGAACGCCGTCCCTTTCTGCATCAAGGATATATTCTCTACAACGCGCGCTGTCTCCGTTCTCTTCTAGTCTTTGTATTTTCCTCCACCTGTGAACCCAGACTTCTTTCTACAAATACCTCCTCTGCTGTCCTTGGGATACTCTCTTAAATGAAATCACAAAAAAAACTTCACATACTAATCGCTGTGTCTACTTGCCATTGTTCATGAATGAGATATTACTGTGAAACGGGATAGGTACCAATTCTTTTTCTTGGTGCAATGTGGGATACATTGAAACAATGTTTATTCTACAATGATTTTGAAACAATGGGACCAGGAACAGAATGGATATCTTTTTAAGCTAATGTACATATTTCGACTCTTGTGTCTTTTTTACTTTTACGTTGTTTACAAATCAATCACTACTTCCATATGAAACTCTTTGCCCAGTCCATGAGGCCAGGCTGAGCAGCTGGGGTATTGGATCGTAAGGATGTGTTTGGAGTTTGCCTGGGAGTTTGCTGTGGAGTTCCACTGGCCAACGTGGCTTGATACTTGAATTCCTCATCCTCTTCGGCAACAGGGGTGAGCATATTGTTGTACGAGTAATCGTTGCGAGCTGGCTCATGTCGCCAATCGTACCCGGCTTCCTTGTCTACTTCATGAATGCCAGAGTCCAGTCGATTATCATCATTTGGTCGGGAGTAATAGAATATATACACGAGGATAAATAGTAGAATGATGAAGACCCAGCCGCCTAAAATAATGCATAGAACGGCAATAGGTCCTAGGCTGGGGGCAGCATTGGTATCGCTGAGAATGGCCACCAATACCGACGTCCAGAGAATGCATGTAAATGAAGCAGTACGGAAATAGTTGATTTTGTCCACATAGCACGGCCGGGTTTTGATGTTATAACATATCATTGTCAGCAAGATGGTAATGGATAAGATGGCTCGCATGCGGTTTTGATTGGTAGTCGATTCGACTAGCAAAAAATTGATAGCCAACAGTAGACCTGAAAAATAGATATACATGAGACATGTCCTTCAGACTACATCCTCTAGCCGTCATTTCAAAAAAGTCTCTTACCCATATTCTTAATGAAGGCAATACCAATTGATTTGAAGGCGATTTCATTATGATGTGGTATGCGCTCGTAACTTGTCAGGAAGATGGTCATGAGGAAGTATGCTGCAATATAACCGGTCAGAGATAGCCACAGGTATGTTTGTTGATTGATGTTATCCGCATGGCACCGAAGGGTATTGGTATAGGATGCCGTAGGGACATTCAACGACTGACAAGCTGCTGAGCTCACGAAGGTGGTCTAAAAGGACGCATAGTATAAGTTTAGTTGCTGTCATCGGTGAACACATCACCGCATTCAAAACACTTACCAAGACAGGGATGTACATCAAACTCTGTAAAAGCAAATAATGAATATGCAAAATAGATGACAATGCGACAAAAATATGTATTACTCACCACAACAGGGATGCACCAATGCACCCATTGGTTTGGTAGACGATATGGTCTCCAGGTGTTGACGCCGTGTACGGTCACAGCTACAAGTAATCCAAGGCAGGTAACAGCAAATGTGGTCCACACAGTGTAAGTATACCAGGTTGGGGTTCTCATATCCGGCATAAGACCACCGGCATTTAAGACCAGAGATACAAAGTACTCGAATTTAGACTGTTGTGCTTGACTTGAACTGGATTCTGACATGGCACCAAAGGAATTGACTGTCATTAAGTCTCTCAATGGGAAAGTCAATAACTGGAAGAACTCGATGATGAGGATAACGATTTGGATCCAATTGGACCACATCTTTCGGTCCCAGTCTGTAAACCGTGTCTTGTAGACGGCGTTCATATGAGCATCGTCGCTACCAAAAAGTTCCTTACGCTCCTTATAGTAGAAGCGTTGTCTTGTCACTAGAAACATATTGATGCAAAGGACTACAACGAAGAGGGAAGCTTGTAGGAAGCCAGATGTACTTGAAGAAGGTACTGCACTTGCAGTTCCGATGAGTATGATAAAAGCCACAATGAAAAGAATGAGGCATATGATGGAAAATAGATGATGAAATTTATGGGCCAGGACCTTTCGATGTTCGTGGGATAGAGGAACGCTGTTGGGAAAAGACCCTGATGTGACACCAGACGCTGAAGACACCGTAGCCGGGGTGATGGAACGATCTCGCGTGCTGTTATGACGACTTGGCGGTCCAGCAGAAGCAGATCGTGGATACACTCCATCTACAGAGTTTGCAGAGTATCCTAAATCCTCCGTGTTGTTCTTATGTCCATGAACAACGCTATTCCAAAGCACGACCAAGAGCCCCACTACCGGTATTTTGAACACCGCTTGTACCTGCTGCCGTATATTCTCCACAAGCTGATCGATTTCTTTTTGGTGTTCCAGACGCTCTTCTCTACGCTGCTGTGGGGGTATTTTGTGCCATTCCGTGAACCAGAAATAAAATGCGAACGATGCTATCAAAGCAACAATAATGGAGAAAAAGAGGATAATGGAAATTAGATCACTGGCTGGGTGATCGGCCGTTGAATTTTGTTGCTGGTAGGAAGCGAATCCTATCAAGCTACTATTAGCAGTCGTAGCAGTGGTGGTAGAATTTGAACTCATTTTGACATGCAATGAGGAATGCTGTGAAAATGTTCCCGTTCAGAAGTTGAAATAACAGTAAACTCTATACAGGCTGTATCTTTGACAGAGCAGCTCAGGGAAGGTATAATGAAGCTATGCGGAGAGTTTCTTCTGAGAGGGGTGGTCAAAAGATATGAAAACGAAAGAACAGCGTTGATGAAGAGGTGGAAAAGATGTGGTTCTCTTTTTCAATTGAGGAAGCTTGAGCTTGTAAATTTAACTAGCTTTGTCGATGGCTATATGATAAAATTTCCATACTGGGCGAATGTTTTTGTTGTTGTGAGGAAGCCATTATTGAAGTCTTCCGATTTAGCTATTTTCCAGACCGCCTATCCTAGTTTTGTGTGAGAGCTATTACATCCTGCGAATCTTTACTGTTCATTATCATGCAGTAAGAAAGTCATACAACGTGATTTGAAAAACGGCTGCTGTTTGCCACCTCAAGATGATCGGTAAAGTAGCCAAATAACAAACCTTTTGAATTGTGTCTTGTTTTTCGATGAATCAAAATATACGCAAGTGATCTGTTTTTTGAGCTTTTTATTCGGAGCTAAACGTTTCAAATTGTTGCTACATTTACTCGTCTATTAAAATGCGTTATATCCAGCAAGTGCCTAGATAGAAAAAGCGTATTGCAACGCTAGTAGTATCGGGAATTGGAACGTTATAAAGCATTATCAGGCATTCTTACTATACACAATCATATGAGCATCTCGCTCAATAACCATGGGGACTCACATGAATGGTTGGATACGCTTGATATCGCAGTGCATCAAAAAAGAAATGCCCTTGGGATATCCAGCAACTTGCAGAGATGTCTTGTCTGAAGAAAAGAATCATAACGAAGAGCGGGCAAGATACCAAAAATTGGCTTTTATAGGTCATTGCTCATATTAACAAGGAATACAAGTGATATCAAATAGTGTAAAAGGAACAGTGCACGTATTTTACACGACATTAAGCGTGGTTCCTTGCAAATCAATTTTGAGGTAAAGCTATGCTGCAAGGAAGTGACTGTCATTCAATTATTCGATTTCAACATTTGGAAATAATAACCACTTTGCGAAATTCCGTTTTACTTGAATCAGCGTGCAACATGGTCACCGTTAACGATCAAGCCCAAAATGAGAATAATAAGCGCCCTCTCGAAGACAATACTGCTCCTGAAGTAGCTGAGAACGATGGTACGTTACGAGAATCTTTCCACCGTCAAAATGCTCAGCCAACCTGCTCACCGCTTTTCTCCTGAATCAGACGATGGTGACATTGGTCCTATGATGCCACCTCCTGTAGAAGAAACTCCAAAAAAGAAAAAGAGAGGTAAAGCTACTTACATAAAGCACACTCAATAATGCCATCCCACTGACATTTATCTAAATCCCTTTCTCGCAGTCCTACCTCACGAGCAGATCTACCTTAGTCGCTTACCTACCTCCGATATGTACGAGAAGAGCTACATGCACCGTGATATTCTCAACTTCATTGCTGTTACAAAGTATGTGGTTCTTTAAACAGGAGATGCATCAACGCTGTTACAGTAGAACAACACTAATGATGACCTGGGTTTTGCAGAAACGACTTCATAATTACTACTTCCCAAGATGGACACCTCAAATTTTGGAAGAAAACCGCTTCCGGTATTGAGTTTGTAAAGCACTATCGTTCCCATTTATCGAATGTGAATGGCATCAACATCTCGGCAGACAATGAGCTGCTTGCGACTATTTCTGAAGACAAGTCGATGAAAGTATACGATGTTACGCAGTTTGGTAAGTTCTAGTGAATACACAAGATACCGTAGGTATTCGCAACTCTAACATGTTCTCAGATATGATTAACATGATCAAATTTGACTTCACGCCAAAATGTGTTTGTTGGATCCATCAAAAGGGTCAAGCCCAGGCCCTGATCGCAGTGTAAGTATTCTTCCATAATACGATTTTGGAGACACGATTTATGCTTACCTTCATGAATGCAATAACAGCGCCGACAAAGACAGCTCCAACGTTCATATATTTGATGGGCGTGGTGATGGAAAACCCATACACACAATCTCAACACTTCACAGTCACCCAGTACATCTTATGACCGTAAGCAATAGTTGTTATCCTTTTTTATATCAAAAAAATGTTCCCTGGCTAATTTCATTATATTCAGTTTAATGCTCGATTTAATACGGTGATTTCGGTGGATACGTCGGGTATGTTGGAATATTGGGAACCAGAAGAACCCTTTGATCTACCAAAGAATGTGAACTTTGAGTACAAAGCAGAAACTGATTTATACGACTTTAAAAAGGTGAGTGTAAAAAGGCATATTCCTTTATGGAAAGTGTTCCAGCATCTTCTTTTATTGACGCTCGAATACCTAGTCCAAGTCAGTACCAACGTCCATTGTATTGTCGAACGACGGCTTGAAGTTTGTCACCATGAGCATGCCAGACAGACAAGTTCGTATATTCAAATTTTTGAATGGCAAAGTCTTCCGCAAGTATGATGAGTCGCTCAAGACAATAACGGAGATGCAACAAGCCGGCACTAGTGTCAGAAAACTGGATGACATGGAGTTTGGACGTCGTTTAGCTGTTGATAAGGAGCTGGAGAAGTCACCACAGGCACAACATATCAATGCTGGTAACTAACCTTTCCATAGCAGCCGAAAATGAAAAACTTTACTGACCTTTAAACTTTAGTTTTTGATGAGAGCGGCAACTTCATTATATATCCTACTATGTTGGGCATAAAAGGTAACGAATCGAGTAGTGGCATTTGTAGTGGATCACGATCAACAATACTTACCTCGTTCGCTGCAGTCGTTAATTCAGTGACCAACAAAGTAGCTCGATTGATTGGAGAATCGGAGACACATAGATTTTTAAATATGGCCTTGTACCAAGGAGCTCCTAGAAAGAAGGGTATCATGACTTTGGTAAGCGGATGAAGATGTGGCAATATGATACACCACACATGAGATTTACCCCAATATTTTTTTTTCAGGCAATGGCAGCATCTGATAACCAAGCTTTGAGAGAAACAGAAGAACTTGACCCAACTCTGTTCACAACCGCCTTTAAACGAAACCGATTCTTCATGTTCACACAACGGGAACCAAATGCGTACGTATCTGTTGCTAGGCTTGCTGATAGTCGCGGTTTTCCCATATCTAATCATTACCATTCATCATTTACAGGTATGACGATTCCAAGGGCGATCGTGATGTTTTCAACGAAAAACCTTCCCGAGAAGAACAAACCGTTGCTACAACTCAAGCGAAGCAACAGCAATTGGGCTCAACGGCGGTGTTGCGTACTACAGCAGGAGATATTCACATTCGACTCTTCCCAGAATATGCAAACAAAGCTGTTGAGAATTTTGTCACGCACGCTAAGAACGGCTATTATGACAACTTGATCTTCCACAGAGTCATCAAAGGTTTCATGGTGCAAACTGGTGATCCTTTCGGGGATGGTACTGGAGGCGAATCCATTTGGGGAGACGATTTTGAGGATGAATTCCACCGTGACTTACGACACGATCGACCATATACTGTGAGCATGGCAAATGCTGGACCAAATACGAATGCCTCACAATTCTTCATCACCGTTGTACCCACAGTAAGTGTTGACATTTTGCATACTGATACTCTATGAATGTGTTTATTAATGCCGAGCGTTTCGCAGCCATGGCTGGATAATAAGCACACAATCTTTGGAAGAGCAACAGCCGGTATGGATGTGATCCATGCTATAGAGAACTGCAAGACCGACAAAAGTGATAAACCTTTAGACGACATAAAAATCATCAATATTGAAGTGCATTAAATTTGGCAGTTTTGAAATTTTCCAATAAAAACGCGCACTGCAAATTTCTTTATGTCCAAAGGAGCAGAGCCATTACCACCTTGTGACTTATTCTCCTCCTTCGTCATGTCCAGTTCATTCTCGCCTAGAGTGGCAGCCCCTAATTTATCGCGAAGAAATACTGGTAACCAGCAAGCAGATCATTCTCCTGTCACTATAGGCTCTCCCTCGCTTGACCGCCATGCCGCGCGCTTCTCTCGCGGTTCCAATCAGGAGGAAGCAGATAGGCAAAGTCGACGCATTTCCGCTCGCGAGACGCTGTTACGACGAGTGTCTGGTCGCTCATCTGTCACTGGAACCGAAGCCACCGGTATTGATGAGAGAAAGGCGGCACGACCTTTGGAAATTCTCACCAATGCTCCTAAACTACCGCAATCACTTACCAACGAACAAATGTACTCCAATTTCGAAGAATGGATGAAAATGTGCACTGATAATGTAAGGACCGCTCTGACACTATGGGCCGCCCGTATTGGAGTCAATAATACTAAATGTTCAATTTATATAGAAAATCAATGCAACCAATAGCTGGAACTTTGCTCTGATTGATTACTTCCATGAAATGACATTTTTAAAAGACGGCGACTCTATCAACTTTCAAAAGGCTTCATGTACTTTGGATGGTTGCGTTAAAATTTATACATCACGCGTTGACTCTGTAGCTTCAGAGACTGGTAAACTCCTTAGCGGATTAGCGAATAGCGCAAGTAAGTTGAAAATATCGACCGCTTTATAGCAGATTGTCTGCTCAATGTATTGATCTATGGTACAGACGTAGCCCAAGATGACGAAGACGGCGATGGAGAAGATGATACAGAACGAAGAACCAAGAAAAAATCAAATCGCTCAGAAACCACGCTTGTCAAAGACTTTTCTTCTATCAAAGTGAAGAAGCTTGATCTCGACTTTACCGTCGATCCATTGTTTAAAAAGACTTCGGCAGATTTTGATGAGGGTGGAGCACGAGGCCTCCTACTCAATAATCTTACCGTGGATCGTGGTGGAAAAATTATTTTTGACGCATCAGATGCGTTTGCGGATCCCGAAGACGAAGATGAAGTACCTACACCGGACCTCAAAGAGAAACAAGCAAGTAAAGACAACGATGAAGGCGACCAACCACTTGTAGACGCGATGGATATTGAATCAACAGAAGCTGAAAAGAAAGAAGATGATACTAAAATTGAAGTGTCTCATCTAAAAGGTGAATTAGTGATATAGGCGCTTCCGCCAGCTTCATAGCCATGCTAACCAAAAATTACAGCCAAACTCCCTTCGCTCGAGGAACTATCCATCCTTGAAATTTCCCCTTCCTTACGCGAATTCGAATTTTCTTCATCTAATGCTCTGGATATTCCAGCGGCGAAATCGAACAACGAAGATACAAATCCTGACAATTCACAAGAAATGGAGCCTGATCAAGAGTACCCTCAGGGAGGGAATAACGACATAGACGATGTTTTTAACGACATTGATAACGACCAGGAACAGGAGCCAGATGCAAACCAAGAGGAATCACAATTAGGTGGCTTCTTCGAGCCTGCTAACCCCGGAACCGACGCTGCCACGGTTCGGACGTATGAAATGGCCATGAACCCAGACGTACAGACCGATATGTTTAGTTACTTTGATTCAGCTTTTATGCGGAATTGGGCTGGCCCGGAACATTGGAAGCTCAGACGACCCGTTAGCAAAGGTATGATAGATACTTTTCAGATGTGAAGTTTGACATTAAGTTAATGGTTTTGTTTGTAGTGGCGAAAGAGTCAACTGAACAGGGCGTAGAAGAAGGCGATGAAACTCAAAAAGGAAAGAAGAAGCCAAAAGTAGTTTTTGAGATTGACTTTCTCAACTCTGAGGATATCAACGAAGAGGAATTGTTTGCAAATGATAAGAAGGGATCTATCACTATGCCAGTGAAACGGGATATGAAGAATTCAAAACACCTGTTGCCAGACGACATGCACTTTTCATCAAAGCAGCTACTTCATTACTTTTTGAAGCCTGATCATTCAGTAAGTGACACGTTGTATCATCGATGCTAATTATACTTCTATTTCTCATCCTTTGCTCTCCCTAGTTCCGGAAACGAAAGCAATCAGAGACTACAGCCACCGTTTCAAACGACCCGATCGATGGAAATGTTCAGCCAGATGAACCGGATGCACAGTACTGGGCTCAAGAGGAGGAGATGGCAATCGACGATGGCAATCTGACTCAGGCGGATCTATCTTTTGCTGGAGATCAAAGTATGTACCGACTTGGGAGCAAAATGTGTGGCAGCATCGTTCTATGTACTCATTACGGTTTTGATAGCTATTTTGACAGCAGTTGAGGATACGACGTTCTTGCAAGACGCCTTTGATGAAATTAACGATGCTGAAATGGACAAGGTGTATGGTGATGAACTCATTACAAATCATCGGTTGAAAAAGATAAAGCCTATCTATGTGAATTATGCCAAAACCGCTAAGCGAGTTGATGTTCGTCGCCTCAAAGACAATCTATGGAAGACACTAAAAACTGAACCGGTACGTATACCTTTTAGCTCTCTCTATATAGCATAATCGGGATAATTCATTAATATTCATTCAACAAAGGTGGATGAGGAATCTTTGTTGCCTGAGCCTTCAAATGCGCTGAGCGAAGGAACCGAAGATGCCATTAAGGGCGAACACAAGTTTTCAGAAGTCATCCATAACCTGAAGAAGGAATACTCTGAGAAATCCATGAAAGACATTTCAGTGCCTTTCTGTTTTATCTGCTTGTTGCATCTTGCCAATGAGAAAAAGCTAAAGATCAGCAATGAAGCTGACCCGGAAGAGCTCTTTGATGCTATGGGTTCAGGCTTAAAAGACCTTATCGTGGTCCAGGATTGAACAACCCAGTATCCTTTTTGTAGATAACAACAGACTGTATAATTTTCACCATCATCATTTTGCCGCGCTTTTCCCCTGTACTACTAATGTAGAATTCGTTCTTATTACTTCAATGTGTCATTGTCTTAAACAAACTAAATACATAATGACGATGGCTTCAAAGTACCATAGTGATGGCATCATTCAGAACGAGCAAATCTTTTCAAATTGATTGGCTGAATTGCTGTAGTTTTTCCCCCCAAAATTGCACATTACATAATGCGGGCTGCTGTGTTTGACATCCTCGTCTTTTTTTACAACAGACTTCGTTTCTCACTATGGCTCTCGCTCCTCAATTCATCGGTAAGATCTAACGGACATTGCCTAGCCTTCCTACACTAGATGCACCGTTTAACGTGAGCATTCCGAACAGGTCACCGCATAGGCTCAGCTGCCGCAAAACATAGCCTCGAGGTCTATCTCGACTATACCGTACGTCCCCGCCAGTAACACCGCCTAGTATCGAACATGACATTGATTGAATTTTCGTTGAATATTATCATAACAGTGCCCATTCTCGGCAAAGATTTACAAGAAGTTGCGCAAGGCAAGTACTAGAGATATCATTACCGAGCACTCAAAACTAGCATTAAACATCGCGTTACAGGAAGTTATACCTTATCTCAATAATGAGCACCCCAATGAAGTGCAACTCATCTTCCGACAACAGGTTCAACCGTGGCACCCTTCGTCCACGCTTGTCCATGAAGCTGCTCTTGCTGTTGAGCGCGTCGATAACACAAAATTTTGGGATTTCTCGGATGTCTTGTTCGAACGCCAAACAGAGTAAATAGAAACATTGCGGCGTATTGGCGACGCGCAGTGGAAAGTAACTAATCATGCATTTGAACTTCTAGGTACTACGATGAAGCGGTTTATACAAAGTCGCGTAACGAGATTTATGGAAAGCTGGCTGATTTGGCCACCACCGTCAATGTTCCCGGTGACAAAGTCCTGTCTTACTTGACAATTCGATCGGGCGAGGCAAAGAACTCCGGAAACCAAGTGACCAACGATCTCAAGTTGCAAATCAAGATCGGTCGCCAGAATGGAATTCATGTTAGCCCAACCGTGTTATTTGATGGTCTGAAAGACGATTCTGTTTCGTCCAGTTGGGACCTTGACCAATGGAAGGAATACTTCAAGTCCAAGTTGTAAATAGTTGAATGCGCCATTGGCGGTCACTACTGCTTATAAAGTTGGGACTGATCTTACTATGAAATGGTGTTTATATGCTATGTTTATTTTTTCTTGATTTTAAAAGTTGCAAACGTGGCCTGTGTGAGGATACACTTATTGCAATGAGTTAGCACTGTACATAACGTTTAACCGAACATCTTGGAGTATGCTGCCTTCTCCTTCTGCTTGCGCTCAACAATTCTTTGTTTGGCAAGAGCAAGTTGCTGCTTGATGGCAGCATCGTCAGGGTTCTGAACAGCAGCTTGTTCAAAGTTCTCAATTGCGGCAACCTCGTTCTTGGTTTGAAGATAAGCTGTGCCACGACGGAACAAAGCCTTTGCCTTGTCAGATGGCGTCAAGTATTTTTCTGGGAACTCAAGAACAGTTGTGGTATCTTCTATGGCAGATTTAAAGTTGTTGAGCTTAAGCTGAGACATGGCTCGGTTAAGATAACAAGGCACCTTGATGCTATAGAATTGAACACGAAGGGCTTCTGGGTCTTCATCTTCATCGAAAACTGGCTTCTCTTGGAGGTAACGAATAGCCTTCTGGTACTTCTTAGCAGCAGATTCATAGTTTCCCTTCTTGAAGTAATCGTTACCAATGGCTTTCAATTCAGTAGCAATCTTAGCCAAGTCGGCGGGTTCCTTTGAGCCTTCATAATCATCTGGCGAAAGAAAAAAAAGGTCAA
The DNA here is from genome assembly GCF_025399195.1 of Umbelopsis ramanniana AG. Lineage (NCBI taxonomy): Eukaryota > Fungi > Mucoromycota > Umbelopsidomycetes > Umbelopsidales > Umbelopsidaceae > Umbelopsis > Umbelopsis ramanniana. The sequence goes on from NW_026252113.1 coordinate 189,986, forward strand.
ATGTTGCTGCGCTATTTTTTTATCGTCCACATTATTACTTTGCTTACCAGGGTATTCATCATAAGCATCACCATCAGAGGGCACAGGGACGCCATCACTCTCATTCTCAGCAAGTTCACCGCAGTTAGCAATCACCACATCCTTGACAGGCTTGTCAGCTGAGGTAGGCAGGTTCTCAATAGCACGAACAATACCCTTTCCCTTCAGGACTTTTCCAAAAACGACGTGCTTGCCATCAAGATGAGGAGTCTCGGTGGTAGTGATAAAGAATTGAGAGCCGTTGGTACCGGGTCCGGCATTAGCCATGGACAACAAGAAAGGCTTTTCGTGCTTCAACTGGAAGTTTTCATCTGTACAATTGATCATGAGTGACACTGTCGTATAAAACTCATGAACGTCGAATTTGGATGCTTACCCTCGAACTTTTCACCGTAGATGGACTCTCCACCAGTACCATTGAAGTTTGTGAAATCTGCATATCATTAGGGTCAACCAACATGGCCAATTGCCTCAAGTTACAAACCATAAAAGCATTGCTCGCGTACCTCCTCCTTGGCACATAAAGTTCTTGATCACTCGGTGGAAGATAGATCCCTTGAAGTGCAGAGGCTTGCCAGCCTGACCCATTCCTTTCTCGCCAGTGCAAAGGGCGCGGAAGTTCTCAGCAGTCTTAGGAACGACGTCCTTGAACTGATATGCATTGGTGTTGGTACAGTCAATACGTTTATTGTCATTTACTTTTTCGATTCTCGATATATAAACACTTACCAGCTCAAAAACAATGCGACCTTCAGGTTGGCCACCGATTTCAATGTCGAAGAAACTGTAAACAGAGGTAAGTACGTTGATCACACCGAGTGATAGCGATCAAACCACAATCAGTTTACTTACACACGAGGATTTGCCATGACTTTGGTATAAATTACTTTGAATCACAAAGAGCGAGCGATCTGCCAGACGCATTTTTCATATGAGTGCCGCTGGGTTGCAATTGTTGGAATCTTCGCGAAAATTAAAGAAACATTCTAAACGACGGTGATTTTTTATTGGGGAAAGTTTTGAAAGATGGAGTGTATGAACAAAAAAATAAACGAAAAATTAAACTTGAGGCAAATGGTTCACGAAAGACGTGCTTGTCTTCTACCATGCCTTATCAGTGTTGTTAACAACGACCTCTTCACCGCCAATCTGAGACTTTTCGACAAGAGAGCCAATTTCAAACACTTGCTCGTTAGCCTCGCTCAATAATCTAGTAATTTCAGGTACAGCGGTGCGATCGGCAACAATGACCATACCAATACCACAGTTGAAAGTGCGGGAAAGTTCGTCTGGAAAATACAATACATTAGTGGGTTTTGGAAATCAAGGTGGTCGCGAAATGTTACTGTTATTCAACTTACAGGCAGAGACATTTCCAGTAGCCTTGAGCCACTTGAAAACGTCAGGCAAAGGCCAGGAAGTGGCATCGATCTGGACACCAAGATGCTCAGGAAGGACACGAGGAATGTTGTCAATGAAACCACCTCCAGTGATGTGAGCCATAGCCTTAACCAAGTCCTTGCGAACAACGGGCAAAAGTTGCTTGACATAGATGCGAGTAGGAGTCAACAAAGCTTTACCAAGGGTAGTGGACTTATCCCATGGGCATGGGGAGTGGTATGAAAGACCAGGTTGAGTACCAACAATCTTACGAACCAACGAGAAACCGTTGGAGTGGACACCAGAAGATGCAAGACCAAGAAGGACATCTCCAGCCTTGATCTGGTCCATTCTAGGAAGAATGTTCTCACGATCAACGGCACCAGTTGTGAAACCAGCAGCATCGTAGTCGCCAGGAGCATAAAGACCAGGCATCTCAGCAGTCTCACCACCAACAAGGGCACAGCCAGATTGAAGACATCCTTCAGCAACACCAGCAACAAAGTCCTTGGCGACATCGACCTCAAGCTTACCGCACGCAAAGTAATCCAAGAAGAACAAAGGCTCGGCACCTTGGACAATGAGATCGTTGACGTTCATGGCAACCAAATCAATACCGACAGTGTTGTGAATATTGCAGTCGTGAGCGATCTTCAACTTGGTTCCAATACCATCAGTAGCAGAAACCAAAATAGGATCTCTGTATCCAGCAGCCTTGAGGTCAAAGATACCACCGAATCCACCGATTTCTGAATCAGCACCGACACGCTTGGTAGACTTGACCAATGACTTGATCTTTTGGACAAGCAAGTTACCAGCATCAATACTGACACCAGCAGATGCATAAGAGATTCCAGTATCCTTCTTTTCGCTATGCTTGAAGGCTCGGTGAGCAATATCCTTTCTATAGTACATGCCATCAAAGTTGACAGAGGTAATGCCTTGGTAAGCTTTGTCAACAGCTTCACGAAGAGTGCTGGCGACAGCGGAGACGGCCAAAACACGTCCTCCATCAGTGACAAGCTTGGTATCCTTCATGGTGGTACCGGCATGGAAGACCATAACATCTACAATCATAGAGTTAAACACACGCCTCTTTGACCTTGAAACGGATCGAATGCAACTATCTACCTTCAGGGGTGGCACCAATGGTGATTTCCTTGCCCTTTTCGTACTTGCCGGGGTAACCACCAGATGCGAGAACGACAGTGGCGGCAAAGGCGTGCTTGATGCCGATATGAACAGCATCGAGACGACCTTCAGCACAAGCAAGCATGATCTCAGCCAAGTCAGTATCATCGCTGAGGAGGGGCAAGACAACCTGAGTTTCGGGATCGCCAAATCTAACATTGTATTCCAGGACCTTGGGTCCAGTGGCAGTCAACATAATACCAGTGAAAAGCATACCGACGAAGGGGTATCCTGCAAATCATAAATTTGTTAGCTACCGTGAGCTAATGTGTAACACCATCGTCGCATGAACTCACCATCACGTCGCATGCCATCAATAGTGGGTTGCAAAACGGTACGCTTGACTTCGTCAATGAGATCCTTGGTACCAATAGGGGTAGGGGCATAGCATCCCATACCGCCGGTGTTAGGACCTTGATCTCCATCCAATGCGCGCTTGTGATCTTGGGCAGGGGGAAGAGGAATGACGGTATAACCATCGGAAAAGGCGAGGAATGAAAGTTCTTCACCTTCGAGGTATTCTTCAACAACGACTTCATCTCCAGCGGCACCGAATTCCTTGTCTACCATGATAGCCTTAAGGCCATCCAAAGCTTCTTCAGTGGTTTCGGGAATCAAGACACCCTTGCCGGCGGCAAGTCCAGAAGCCTTAAGAACAACACGGTGGCCAACAGATTGGACGTATTGCTTTGCCTTTTCGAAATCAGTGAAGTTCTAATTGAAAGAGTGTGAATAAATGGGATGATGATATTGCCATCTAGTCCAACGTTTAATACCTCGAATGCAGCGGTAGGAATGTTGTGCTTCTTCATGAAGTCCTTGGAGAAAGTTTTGGAACCTTCCATGGCAGCAGCCTTCAAAGAAGGGCCAAAGACAGGGATACCGACTGTTGTAGATATGCATTAGATCGGATCAAACAAATGTAAACACAAAAGTTGCCGATGACATGGCTGATATTTACTCTTCTTGAAAACATTTTGGATTCCTTCGACCAGAGGTTGCTCAGGACCAGCAACAACAAAGTTGACCTTTATAAAGGGACTGGATCAATAGGATGTAACGCGGTTTGGACAATAAATGTCTCAAAATATTACATTGTTGTTCAAAGCGAACTCGGTGAGTTTGCTGAAGTCACTGACGCCAATATTGACGCAAGAGAGCTTCTCATTGGTAGTAGTACCTCCGTTACCTGACAAAAGAGCATTAGCAAGTGAATATCAAGATTAACTCGAGATTTGTCGTGAAGCATACCGGGAGCTACAAAGATCTTCTCGACAAGCGGAGACTGAGCAAGCTTCCAAGCAATGGCGTGCTCACGGCCACCAGCACCGACCAGGAGGATGTTGAGTTTGTCTAAGGGAAGTGTCAGTTATGCTATACTACTTGGGCCTGAAGCTGCTGCTGTCAACCTAACCTGTGCTAGACATGAGGAATGAGGCCACAAGCAACTTTTCGAACAAAACATCTATTTTGTGTGGAGACGCTGGAATTTTTTTTGGCAGTCACGGTGCAATCAAACTGTGAGTCAATGCCGCAGATTTTTTTTTTTTTATATTTATTTTATTTCAAAAAGAGAGATATAAAAAACTGTACAATAGCAAAACTCACTCAAACTGAGCTCGGATTTCTGTAATATAACCATCAATTAATGTTCCATAAAGTATTCGGGTAGAATCAATTGTAGTACTTACGGTCAATGACATGGTCATAAGCTGCGCAAGCCGGTGACTCGGGATATTCATCTAAGAACGATACTCCCATATCACAGCTCTTGGCTATTCGGGGATCCAATGGAATTCGACCTAAGAATCTGACATTCATCTCCTCTGACATCTTCTCAGCTCCACCAGTGGTTGGCGGGAAGATCGTTGATTCGCCTTTGCAGTTGGGACACACAAAGCCGGACATGTTTTCAACCACGCCAATGATAGGAATCTTAACCTTGCGACAGAAATCAATTTCCTTTCGTACGTCTTGTAATGCAACTTCTTGCGGAGTCGTTATGACAATGGCACCATCGATTCCGCTCTCTTTGAGATATTGTGTCACGGATAAGTGCTCATCAGATGTGCCCGGAGGTGTATCTACCAGCAAGAAGTCCAGCTCCTGCCAATCGACATCTCGCAAAAATTGCTTAATCAGCCCTTTATAAAAAAAAAGAAGCAGGCATGAGTGATGATTCTAATATCATATATGAAGATCCTTCATCTTGCAAGATTTACCGTTCTTTTTGGGTCCACGCCAGATAACAGCGTCGTCTTTGTCAGGAAGCATAAAACCGATACTCATGACGGCCAGATTATCTTGAACAAACACAGGCTGCCATCCAGAGCCAGTTTGATGAATCTGCTCGCCTTCAAGCCCCATGATGGTTGGAATAGATGGTCCACAGATGTCAACATCCATCACACCAACTTGGGTATCTTCGTCATGGGCCAGTGCAAAAGCCAGCTGAGATGTAAAGCTAGACTTGCCTACACCTCCTTTGCCGGAGAGGACTAAGATTTTATGTTTGACGGTGGCCATTCGCTTTGTGATATGAGGAATATCTGGATCTGGTCCTTTTGGTGTTGTTGCGCATATATTCTGGTTTGGACATCCAGCACAGGCATCGGCTTTGCCAGCTTGATCGCTCTCAGTTCCCTACCCAAAGTAAAAGTGAATGTTAAAACTAGTTCTTTATGGTCCATTATGGTCATTTTGCTGTATGCTCCTCATATTATACTTACGGGGCAATGTTCTGGTGCATCTTCGGGGACGGTGTCAGTAGTTTGTGGTGGCATTGCTCGACAATGGCAGTAATACGAAAGAATCTGTCAGCGGTAGGCAAGGTTTTGTCAGCAATACAATTTGTCCCGTCCCAAGTCTTTCAAATTTTGGGAAATTTTGAATCACGTGCACACCTGTCGTCTGGACCACTAAACTTTGTATATTTGATCCAACATCGAAATTTACTATTATACGAATTTATGAAGTAAAGGCAAATATCGAAAGAATTTGACCTCTCTCAAAAATCTCTGCTTGTTTTCGTAGCCTACCTGCCATAAGCAACGTTTGAAATTTCGGCCCTTTGGCCCGATAGTTTACGCGGTGACCGCGCATACGCGTAGACCAACAATACGTGTCTCAATAATACTCCACAAGGAAGTGGATAAAATGAAGCCGAGCACTTTCAAGCAAGGTTATAAAACAGAAATTCAGCTGAATAGTATAGTATTCACAATATTATAACAATTCACCAATCTATGTCCCAAAAAACCGTTCTCATCACCACTGCCAATGGCAACGTTGGCAGCCGCCTGGCTAGACAACTCCTGGATCAAGGCTTCAGTGTTAATGCTTTGGTGAGAAACACTGAATCCGAGGTTGCTCTTGATCTTGAGAAGCGAGGAGCCAAGATATTCAAAGGAGACTTCGATGATATTCCATCTCTCCAGAGGGCATCTCAGGGCATCTGGGGAGTATTTGTCAACTCCCATCCTGTACATGGCACAATGGATGAACTCAAGCACAACCAAAATATCATCAATGCTGCAAAGGAAGCTGGAGCCAAGTATGGTATATACATGAGTGTAGTCATGGCTGACCGCAAAGACGAATTCCCTGGTATGGGACCTGGACATCCTGCCTATACCTACTGGGAATCCAAGACTGGTAGTGAGAAGGCCCTTCAAGAAGCTGGATTTGATTACTGGACAATTCTCCGACCCAGTGGCTTTATCGACAATTCCTTTGGTCCTCTTTCTGCTATGTTGTGGCCTGCTCTGAGAAAGGAACATCGTTTGGTATCACCTTTAGAGCCCAATGCCGCCGAGCCCTACGTTGTCCCTGAGAATATTGCTAAATTCGCAGTTGCAGCATTCAAGGATCCAAGTACCTATAATGGCGAAGCTATCGATCTTGCTGATGAAAAACTCACCAGAGAGAAGCTAGCAGAACTTATCACGGATGTTGTTGGCATCCAAATTACATATGAACACGTTAGCAGGGAAGAAGCCGCTGCTCGTGGTATTTCGCCTATTAATTCAATGTGGTCAGACTGGGCAAAGGACATCAACTACCAAATTGACTATGAGCGCTTGAAGCAATTTCCAATCAAGCGTACTACGGTTGTAGAATATTTGCAGAAGAACAAGGCTTCTATCGCTGAGTACCTGTCTACTGAGTCTCCATCTTCGTCATAACCTTCTTTAAAGCAGAAGTAGAAATTTTTAAAAGCGCTATGCATATGTACTATGGCTTTGTATACCATGTATTCCAGTAAAAATCGGCTTTTGGTTTGTGAAAATGCCAAGTCATTATGCATGTCATCTAACAATTTGATCATGAGCCCTTGCAGAAATTCCTGTATGGAGCGTCTTAGAGTTTAGACTTTTTGAAAAGATCATGGATAAATACACGGAATACCTGTCAACATAACTCTTCGACCTTTGCTAGAGCCATCTTACTAGCCTGACGCTCATGAGCGCCAGTCATATACACCATTCTCTTTGTATGCTGTGTCATTCAATAAATTTTATATAAATGTCAAAGACAATTGTATCCACGATTGTTCATGTATAACATGCCGGAAAATTACCATTTATGTCATTTAAACAAAAGCTTTGACCATGCAGATTTGTGAACATAACATCTCCCCCAAATTGGATTGCAATAAATTGTTATCGCTTTATTCCCCACATCATAATGCTCTTATTTTTGTTCATAGAAAACTTTCTGAGGAATACGGGAAGACAAAAATTTTGCTTGTATGAACTGATTCATACAACATTTCGAGTTCAAAATTTATCGATGTGAGAACGTTGCCAAGTAGGACACACTTGTCCTCAGTGATTTTCTCACCAAGTGCCAATTCTTAGCAATTTCAATTGATGATAAAGTCACAATCGACGTTTCGTGCGCAGCATTTGTTGTTTGTGCAAGTAAGTCCAGTGCTCAAATTATCAGCCAATACCCATGCACGGATATTCGGCAGAGTATATCCGGCTGTGAAGAACCTCTTCCATAGCCCCTTTACATACAATTAACTTTGAGTAACGTTGATCCATTCCTTGGCATCATACATATTGCATTTTACTGCACTTCAAAAGAAAAAGGAATACAATGTAGGAGGTACTGTTTGAGCACGAATGGTACGCTCATAACAAACCTACAGCGAAGGTCCTTACCATGGTTGAAAGTAGATTCCGCAAAAGGATGTGGCGATGGCACACAGAGAATCTTTGCCTCTGAATTTTGCGTGCTTTTCCTCATTTATGTCGAATTCACAAGATAATTCTTATCGTCCATCTCACATATCTGTCTCAACATGATTTAATTGATTATTGAAGAAGAATTGGAGAAAGTGGTAGCGCACTTCGCGGCGAGTTTGATGACTGTAGTGCTTTATTAGTAATGCGTCTAATAAAACCTTGGAGTTGTCACTCCAGATCTGCAGTGATCAACTGAGGAGTGTATAATTATGATTAGCAGTGCTGACGTGTATCGGTTAGTAATTGAACGAAGAAAGTGCCAAATGATACCAGAACATGGATAAATCATGACCGATGTACTGGTAGCCACAATGTATATATAAATATATATCCCTGTATATGCATCGAAACACATCATAGTATTCGTAACAACAATGACACAAAAGACGATCCTCGTTACTGCTGCCAATGGCACTGTTGGCGGTTCTCTGGTTGCATCGCTCTTAGACCAAGGCTTCAATGTCAATGCATTGGTGAGAAATACAGAGTCGGACACAGCTCGCGAATTTGAAAAGCGTGGAGCCAAAATTTTCAAGGGAGATTTTGACGATATCCCGTCACTTCAAAAAGCATCGCAAGGGATCTGGGGAGTATTCGTCAATGCCATTCCAGTGCATGGTACCTTGGACGAACTGCGACATAACATTAACGTTATCAATGCTGCTAAAGAAGCTGGAGCCAAGTTTGCACTGTATATGAGTGTCACCATGACGGATATCAAAGACCAGTTCCCTAATTTTGGCCCTCAGCATCCAAATTACAACTATTGGCAAGCTAAATATGAGACAGAGAAAGCACTTGAACGGGCTGGATTCGACTATTGGACTATCCTTCGGCCTGGAGTCTTCCTGAACACCTTCTGTGGACCTGTGGCCACTTTCTTGTGGCCAACCTTTCAGAAGCAGCATGTCATTCTATCACCAATCCCGCCTTCAGCCACTCAATCCCTAATTGATCCTGACGACATCGCTCGCTACGCTACTGCAGCATTTGCAGATCCAGATACTTTCAATGGTCAAGCTATCGACCTTAGCGGTGAAGAAATTACTCTAAAGGACTTTGCCAAGCTCATCACCGATATTACTGGTATTGACATCAAAGTAGAACATCTTTCCAGAGAGGAAGCAGCTAGTCGTGGTGTGCCAGAAGTAATTAATTGGTGGAATGACTGGAAAACAGCACTTAGTTACAGCATCGACTATGACCGTTTGGAGCAATTTCCCATTCAGCGCACGACATCTGAAGAGTACGTAAAGAACCACAAGGACGCTATTATCAACTTTTTGTCAACATGAGTAGTACACTTGATACTTTGGTAGAAGAAAGTAATATTGTTAGCAATGGCAATGCAGTTTCCACAGTGCGTAGCGTAGTAAAGAAATAAATGACTTGCGTCAAATGTGTGTAATCGATACAGCGTTAATTTATATGAGCGTTGGCTTCACGACATCCAATCTCCTGCAATGCGGTTCCATGCGTGACGTTTATAATCTCTGATGAACAAGGTCAATTTCTTACGTTTATTATAGCACCAAATATTTTGCAATCTAGTCATAAAACTGTTTAGGTCAGTGATGATTTATCGGGCTCTAATAAAGAAGACAATATCCTCTGGTATCATTGGCAGATGAACTGATCTTCGCTGACCTTCCCTCAAGTTTTCGACGATGTCTACGTCCATGCAAGCCATGTCTTGATCCCTATACCATTCCGTTCAATACTTCACATCTGTACCAATACAAAAAACACACGCCCCGTGAGCTATTTTTCTATACCGATCGAGAAAAGCAAGCCGTAGTTTACATTTACTGACCATGGCATCATTCCTGGATGGACCAGTATCAAACGGGTATTGGTGGTTATTCTACCGACACATGGGTGATTCCACGTTAGTGATACCATGTATTAAATGCTTTACTTCACAACCACGAGCCTTCCTTCATATTGTGTGCGACAACACGTACCAGGACGCTGACCATTTAGTTCACCATAATTTGCCATCTCCGAAAAGTGGCGCAATGTGCCTGGCGGAGAATCTGAACTCGTGGCATTCGTCATGGCGCGTAAGCTGTCTTGCTTTTCAGTAGCTGAAAGGCTCCACAGAACCTCACGCGCAATATGGGTTCAGGAAACCAATATTGAGTAAATCGTCAGAGCATACAGTGGCGCATTTTCATGATAAGCGGTAGTGTTGATACTTGACTTTGGAGTGAAGGCGACTCTACTATGCTATGTCCAAAATTGAACTAATCCCGCTGCCGACTAGCTTAACCTCGCAAGCTTGATAGAAACATGCTTACAGGGAATGATCTCTGATGTATGCCAAAATAAAAAAAGGTCGAATCTGAAGGTTCAAAGACGAATCATGACGAGGCTTCGTTTCGGGGATAGAAAATAGCTGCCATCAAGTTTGATCAAAAATGTGATCACGTAGGCAGTTCCCAAGATATAGAACCAAAGGGAGCCATGTTATAAGGCAATGTTCGTTGTAGAAATAGCTTAAATGAATATTTCGTATACCAAGATTAAATCTGTGATTGTCGGCTGGTCAGATACATATAAAACTGTTGCCAGCATTGAAAGAAACTCGGCTGCTGGATGGGTACCGACAATATTGGGGATATACCAGGACCGATTTTCCGGGGAAAAAAGTATAAGTACTGTGATCAGAATCAAGACGAGACCCTGATAACTTACAATGTCACAAAAAACTATCCTCATCACCGCGGCCAACGGCACTGTTGGAAGTAGCCTAGCTGCATTACTCTTAGATCAAGGCTTCAACGTTCATGCTTTGGTGAGGAATACCGAGTCAACAATGGCTCACGACCTCAAGAAGCGTGGAGCCAAGATCTTCAAAGGCGACTTCAGCGATATTTCGTCACTTCAAATAGCATCTCAAGGAATCTGGGGTGTATTCATCAATGGCTTTCCAGTTCATGGTACGATGGATGAACTTACACACAACCAAAATGTCATCAAAGTTGCCAAAGAAGCTGGAGCCAAATTCGGAGTATACATGAGCGTGATGATGGCAGGGCGCAAAGATGATATTCCGGGTATGAACCCGCAACGTAACAGTTATAACTATTGGGAGTCTAAGTCTGGTTCTGAGAAGGCACTTCGAGAAGCTGGTTTTGACTATTGGACAATTCTTCGACCTAGTACTTTCATCAGTAATTTCTTTGGACGTTTCGCCGCTTACATTTATCCGACCTTGCAAAAGCAACACCTTATCTCTTCACCATTTGAGCCTTCGTTTGAGCAATCGTTCATTGATCCTGAAGATATTTCCAAGTTTGCCGCTGCCGCTTTTGCTAATCCCGATACTTTCAATGGTGAAGCCATTGAACTTTCTAGCGAACAAATTACGCTGAAGGATGTTGGAGTCCTTATTACTGATATTGTTGGCATTCCAATCGCAGTTGAGCATATCCCGAGAGAAGAGTACATTGCTCGCGGCTTACCGGATCAAACGGCTGAATGGTATGACTGGGCCAAGGCATTGGATTTCCACATTGACTATGAGCGCATGGAACAATTTCCTGTTAAGCGTAACACCGTTGCAGATTATCTGAAGAGAAACAAGGGATATATAACTGATTTTTTGTCTCAGTAAGCGCATACACCGAACCTTTTGTTTAGCAGAACTATGGTTGTTCATTAATCAACATAGTTGCCTTGAAAGTCCTTTGGAAGCTTATACCATAAATAAAAGCATGTTACCAGATTGGAACCAGAGTCTAAGTAAATAAATCTCTATTGCTTTTGATTGTTCAGCCAGAAGCATAACACTGAATGCGAGATAACATGAATTTTAATTCAATGAAGAAGGAGTAGATGAAGCATAATGGAGCCGACCTCTGCAAAATTCAACCGCTCTGTCCTTGGCACTGTTCGTGGCACCACCCCTTAGCATGTACCTATCCGTTGCACTGACTTATGTTGTTACATTGGATGCTTTATCATAATACAATGAAATTGGCGTGTTCTTTTCAGTTATTGCCAAATGTCAGACTCAAACAATGCAGTTCTTATTTTACAATCTTTTACCGTTCGGAGTCATTGATGGCGCCAAAAAAGTGATGGTATCGGATCCATCGTTGCTTTGTCATATGGAGCAGATGATGGTACGGAACACATTTATCCGCACGATGGGTCAAAGTGCCTGAGGTATGTTAGTTCATGTACGGCGTATTTACTGCGCAATAAGCCAAATTTCTTGCCAAAAAACTGACTATTTCACAGTGTTTTCCAGCTGTGTCCTAAACGAGTTCGAAATTTTTCGGACAACAACGCTAAAATGCCACAGCTCAATGCTCTATTCCAATTTTTCTATCTTTCAACCTTTCTTCTTTGTAGGAACGTATATTATGAACTTGTTAGTCGATTATTCCACCACCAGATCAGTGTATAAACGATTTCTGCTCGGTCAGCAATATCAATTGATATTCCCAAGTGATAACTCCTAAATAGGTAATATTCGTTTACTGATTGACATTGCAAAACAAGAAACTGACGAACTTTGAGTACTGCGCCATAGAAAAAGCTTGAAGAGCTGTTTTCTGCATTTTTTGGAGTATTCGAAAAAGTTATTGAAAAGTTTTGAAAGTAAAAAGCATCATATCAAAGGGGCCATCAATGGGTGAAGTTCTCCATTGACAGGTTTACCTGGAACGTAAAATTGGCATGGCAAATCCATATATGCAATAAACGGCTGACCAGGTCCGAAGGTTTACACGATGCCGTGTTTTCACGGTTTAGCAATAATGAAAGTGAAAAGATCATGCAGCCAATTCCAAAAAGTAACATAGGACAATCAGCGCAGCCGGAAGATTCACAGGTTTGAAGGTATAAATACAGGGCAAGTTTATCGACCATTGATTTCATTCACTCGCAATGTCGCAACAAAACACTATTCTTGTCACCGCTGCCAATGGTAACGTTGGAAGCAGTCTTTCTAGGCAACTCCTGGACCAAGGCTTCAACGTCAATGCACTGGTGAGAAACACTGAATCCAAGATTGCTCGTGATCTTGAGAAACGCGGAGCCAAGATCTTCAAGGGAGACTTCGACGACTTCTCGTCGCTGCAAAAGGCATCTGAAGGCATCTGGGGAGTGTTCATCAACTCCAACCCCATACCTGGTACATTGGATGAACTCAGACATAATACCAGCATCATTAAGGCTGCCAAAGAAGCTGGAGCCAAGTTTGGAGTTTACATGAGTGTGATGATGGCCGAGCGCAAAGACGAATTTCCAGGCCTGAGTCCTCAGCATGAAAGCTACAAGTATTGGGAATCCAAGCACGGTACCGAGAAGGCACTTCAAGAAGCTGGATTTGAGCATTGGACCATTCTTAGACCGGGTATGTTTATCAGCAATTTCTTTGGCCCTATTGCCAGTTTCCTGTGGCCCACTCTCCAAAAGCAACATGTTATTTTGTCGCCTTTGGCTCCTACTGTCACTCAGCCACTCATCGACACAGACGATGTCGCCAAGTATGCTGCTGCAGCTTTTGCCGATCCTAATACCTTCCACGGCCTCGCTATTGATGTGGCTTCTGAAGAAGTTACCCTGGAGAACTTTGCAAAGCTCATCACTGACATTGTTGGCGTTGAAGTCACAGTCGAGCATATTTCCATCGAAGAGGCTGCCAGACGTGGTGTTACTAGTCGTATTGCTGGTTGGCACAGTTGGATCAGAGCACTGAATTACCGTATTGACTATGAGCGCTTGCAGAAGTTCCCAATCAAGAGTGCCACTGTTGCAGAATACTTGAAGAAGAACAAAGCCTCGGTTGCTGAATTTTTATCCGCCTAACTGTTTTTCAAGCAGATTGTCATAATAGCGTTGCCGCCCTTGTAAAAAATGATTGTACGTCTTTATGACCATCAATAAATACATGCGACCTATTTGGCTAAAGCAATGGAACATTTCACATGTCCTTCTGTTATGACAATGTATGCCAGCACATTTTGATATATGTTTTGGGCTTCTGTATGATGTCAGGCCCCTTCTTTATAGAGGATAATCTAGATGTAGACAGAAAACAAACTGGCATCACAAACGGCGAATGTCACAGACAGTCTGGCAAGAGAGGAGAGAGAGTGAAGGGGGGAAGGGGATCAGGTATAGAGCGTCATATATTATACAAGGAGGGAAACAATCAAAGGGGGATTGAAACATCGTAAGGACTTCATTGTGAAGCGACAGGCTTATTGTCATCGTCATCTTCCAAGAAGATGGCACCGGCCATGGATCTCCATGATAAGACTAACACACCAGAAACCAAAATGACGATTCCGCAAAGAACGCAAACGATTTGCCACCAAAAGAGTCGCTCCCATTGGTCATAATAGACCAAGCCGTTGAACAAGCAGCTGACGTTGAAAGAGCAAAAGTTCAGCGGAACAAGAATGACGGTGTCACAAAGGGAAATGCCTTTGTTGAGATAATATAACTGTGAAGAATTTGGTCAGTTGCGGAGAAACCTGATGGGTGGAGATTAAGCTTTGTTTGCTTACCTGTAACAGTGCCGTGACAATCAACGCTGCGACCAAAAGCCATGTTAGTGGATAGATAAACTGATTCTGGCCCTGAAAGATGGACAGAATCAGTAGCTCTAGACCACTTTTAGCGAACAGCATCGCCTGACTGCTTATGTTTGCGCCAAACACACCATAACTAAAAGGTGACAAGACGCCGTTAGAGTTGAGCGGATTGGAGTTCAAGGGAGGTGAGAGAAGATAACCAACCTGATGCCCAAGAGAGCTTTTGTGTTTGGGTGCGATACGATAGTTCGATCAGTGAGAGAGTACTGCATGCTTTTGTATTTGTTTTCCACAATATGAGTGGCAGCAAGCCCTGCCACGATAAAAAACTCCACAACAGCAAAATAAGCAATGAAAGTTGGACGTTTGTACAGTTGGATCAAGTCCTCCAAGGTATGGTTTGGTTCTTGCACCACACCGAATCCACCGATCAGCACAGCACCGAGGACAATAAGTGCGGTACCTTTATGGGGTGACAGAAGAAGAAAGTTATAATTAGATCAGATCAAAGAAGTTGCTAACGAGGGGCTGTGGGGTGTCCAAGGAACGACTGCTTACCATACGCTGTTCGCTTCGTGAAGGGGTCGCCAAGCATAACTTTTGCAAATATAGCATTGAAGACCAAGTTCATAGCACCAATGGGGGCTAAGACGACGATGGGAAGATAACCAATGGTGAAGATGGAACCAATTATATTGGCAATGGTGTACATTAGAAAGCCAGCCACCCATATGGGCCGACGGAAAGCTGACCGTTGCAGTTCTGGTGGTTCAGCGTCATTGAATATGTGAGATCGTCGTTGTAATGTGATAGCAAATGCTTGAATGACACTGGCCGCTAATGAAACGGAGACGGTGACGCCGTATAGTTTGTCAGGCAACATGGGATGTAGAAGAGATGGTTTTGGACGAAAGTTTTTCTTTTTCTCCTTTATAAATTTTCAAAAGCGCAGATGAGGGAAAAATAAGTACAATGGCGAGGAAGAGAAAAGGAAAAAGAAGAGAAGAAAAGACGACGATTATTGCGTCCAATATGGTGGTTGGCCCTGAGTTCCCTGACCACCTTGTGGCTGACCAGACTGTGGCTGGGAATGAGGCTGTCGGTGAGGCTGTTGTGAGTAGTTTTGGTACGTAGACGAGTTGTAATAAGCATTGTTAGCTTGTGCTCCATTTCCAGACTTTCCATACTGGCTATTCAAATCATTCTTGCCACCTTGTTGACCCTGGCTACCTTGGGCCGATGGTTGGCCCATGTAGTTTTGCAATGGTTGCCCACCACCATAATGCTTTTGATAGTCCTGTCCCATACTAAGCTGCTGTTGATGAAGAGCATTCATATCATCGTAGGATGCAGCAGGTGAGTAATGATGCTGGTAGGGTGATCCTCCAGCAGCATAAGGAGAGGTTCCATTGGGCTTGTTGCCATGCTGATACATGGGATACATGTTCTTATTGACAAAGGGTTGACCATAGCCTGGTTGCTGATAGCCTTGGAATTGGTTAGGCATGTAATAGTATGGATAGTATGGCATATTGGCATAGGCATGCTGTGCTTGTACTGTAGGGTTGCTGCCAGCGGCGGGTCCGCTCTGTTGGGAAGTTGCGTTGTTTGTATCCTGAGTGTATTTGTCACGGGATTGATAAGCGGTTGCTGGTGGGTTGGATGGGGAATGGTGCAGCACCGTGGGGTCATAATAGCCCATAGCAGCACGTTGTGCTTCAGTGCCATACATGGCGTAATCGGGAACCGATGCCATTGGGTTCATACCATAGCCAGACAATCCATTGGGATTAGGTAAGTAAGAGTATGGGTTGGCGTGCTGCTCTCCTGTTGTTTGACCAAAGCTTTGATTAGGTTGACCATACGCTTGTGGTTGTTGCTGTTCTGCCTTAGTGTATGAGTTACTGCCGAAACCAGGTCCAAAATTGGCAGCTTGGTCGGCAAGTCCAGATGGCGTTTGGGACAAACGACTGTCCCCATATGCTTGCTGAACTGGCACACCCGTTTGTCGAGCATTATCAGCTAGCTGAGATGCGTTGGTAGCGGCAACATTTTCAGGTTCCTTTGCAGCCAAGCTATATCAACAATCAACGTTAGTACTCTAATTTCGTTAATTGGCGGAACACCGCTTCTCCAACTGACCTGCTGCTATCGTCCTTAAGTTGCTCTTCCGCTTCTATTTCAGCATCGCCGTCGGCCAAATTCAAGTTGCCAAAACGAACTCCAACGCTTCCCAACCCTGTACTTCCTCCAGGAAGTACGACTGGCACATCTTGCCTGAGACGACGGCCAATGGGTGTTCTTTGCTTCGGGGTAGATGCTACCGGCTCTGGGACAACTTCTACCATTTGGTCGACCTGCTCAGCAACGACTTCTACACTAGGGGTTTCGGTTTCATTACTCTGAGTAACAACGGCCTCCTCCAATGGCTTTGATTCCACAGGCTGGATAGTAACCTCCTGTTCAACAGAATTCTCGAGCTCTTTCTTTTCTTCCACAGCTGGAGGTTCCTCCTTGACCGGTTCTGGTGCTGGAGGTGCCCTAGAAGCATATCGGTCAGTATAGGCCGCTAGTGCACGATGAAAGACCCCCCGTTTATATGACCTGGCACTTACTTTAGTAAACTAGCCCATGAAGTCGGAGCTTGGGCGGCGGCAGTAGATGACGAAACATTGGACGCCTCTGTGGGAACTGTAGCTTGGGCTGGGTTTGTAGCATCGGTCCAAGTAGTGTTATCAGTGACAGATTGATCTTGCTCGGTTATAGCCTGGCTATTGCGATTTGCTTTGCCTGCAACTACACATACCGAATTAGTATTTGTTATTTTCACACAAGCAAACAGAAGATCAATTTTATCTATTTCTCCGTACCTGATTTTCCACCTCGACCTCTATCACCAAAGTTTCCAGGACGACCCCCTCTCGTTGATCCTATGAGCACATCAAGTTAGGGCATGCTTCATCGTTACATTCTAAACCTTCATATACCAACCTCGTCCTCGTCCACCGAAACCGCCCCTGGCTGAGGGGACGCCTCGCTCTGCCTTTGCTGGTCGTTGATTGTCTGTGGTAGCCACTGGCTTTTGTTTTTGAGGGGTTTCTTTTTTTGTTTTCTTGCCTTTAACTTCATCCCATTGATTAGCCCAGCCTAGAGATACGTACGAGTCAGTGAAACTTTGTGCGATGTAGTTGATCCACGATTATTCCTAGACTTACCTTCACTGATTCGAAGAGCAGCAAGCTCTAGATCGCCGTCAGCATCCTGAAGAGCGTATAACAAGTCTTCATCAGACCAGTCCGAAAACAACTCCCGTAGCGTCGAGAGTTGTGTTCCATATTCAGCTTTAAGCTTCTTCAGATCATTTCCTCGAGATGCCTGCTGTGACTTTGGGCGAGCAGTTGAGGACATTTCTATAAAGATATTTCGGTTGAGATTCTCCAGATACGTATTCTTTCTTCTTATGTTACTTGTGCTTGTTGATCGCAAGGAAACTGATTTGAAACTGTTTTTTTTGGGAACAAGAAGCTGTGAGTTGATCGTTTAACTCCTTCACCTGCTTCGAAAAGAACGCGCACCACAGGTGCAGTCACGTGGTTTTTTGTTTACCGCATTTTTATCGGTTTTTTCTGCACGATGCGGTCAATAAGACAGTTGGGCGATGATGATGCCTGAGGTGGTCAAAGCTATGAAGAAACAGAGAAATGATCATTTTCAGCTATGATGGATGAAGATGCCTGTTTATGAACCAAAAAAAAAAAAGGTTTGAGGCAATGGTCAGTGAGTTTTTCTGGCCCGAGCTGAAGACAGACAAACTCTATTACGTCAGGGCAAAGCTGCTGTAATAAAACGCTTGTCTCGCTTTTTAAAAGTATTGGGTACATCGACGCACCAGCCACATTTATTGCACACCTTGGCTGCTCTATTCCAGCGGCCCGTTATTATACAGGCACGCAGTTGGATATACCTAAGGCAGCCATGGTATAAACTGAAGCTAAAATAGTTTTTTGAGGTGAACCGTCAACTTCCCAACAAACTTGTGTTTTTAATTTTTCGCTGGACTGAATAATCTCTAATGCTTTCCTAAAGAGGAATGTTTGCAATGAATAATGCTCTTTGAATGAAAATGATAGGTTGTCACTTGTAGAAACTCTGTGGGAAAAGATATCAAGCTCAGGCCATATAACCAGTGTTACAGTACGTGTGTAGAAGCTTGGTGTATGAGCCATGAGCAATAACTCGATGCCATTGACTACTGCTTTGTGCAAGATCACGCATCGGGCCATACTACATGGAAACAACTGTGTGAACATTCTTTTTACGGGCGTCATGGCATGTTTGAGAACTCCACATGCAAATGCCTTTATATCATGAAAATCTTCTACTAGCAACCTCAAAGAGGCACTGAAAGCACACTACTCAAGCCAACAATGTCGCTAACACTTATTTATACTAGTACATGGTCAACGCTTGGCACACTTAAAGGCTCACAAGGCGATGGCAAGCAGCCTGAAAAGAGGTTGGCTGTGAGCCACAAGGTGTTACAGGATAGTCTAGGTAGAATTGACGTGCGTGACTGGATTTAAAAGACTCTTCTTCTTGCCATTTTTTGTTCTCTACTTCTTCACACAAGTTATTGTCATGGACAGTGTTCGAACTGCAGTTCGTGGGATTCCCACTCAATTATCCATTCCCATCCTACGCTCGGTCCTCAAGGCGCCAGCTCCGCTAGCTCGTATCATGATGAACGAACTGACCGAACCACTCAACAGGCATTTACCTTATATTCGAAAAGTATACAATGGTAGCTGGGTATGCAATTTATATTTCCATCATGCCAACTATAAGTATTATGACTAAAGTTCAATGGTTAGAACGGCGC
The DNA here is from genome assembly GCF_025399195.1 of Umbelopsis ramanniana AG. Classification (NCBI taxonomy): domain Eukaryota; kingdom Fungi; phylum Mucoromycota; class Umbelopsidomycetes; order Umbelopsidales; family Umbelopsidaceae; genus Umbelopsis; species Umbelopsis ramanniana. Next base: position 209,281 of record NW_026252113.1, read on the forward strand.
ATGGATAGGCGAAGGAATGAAGGCATTGGACAACTATGAAGATATTAAGGCTAGAGTACGTTCTGCTGACGTGGTTATCTTCAATGTACATGGTAAGAAAAACTATGACGCAGATTAAGATGGTGATAAATGGATCTGACTTTGTTCTCGCAGGTGGACCCTTCCGTGTGGGAACATCCACCATGTTCATGAATGCTTATGTGGCATGGATCAAGATTCTGAAGGAGAAATACAATTTGAATGCTATTATCATGTCTGTCAAATACCGTAAGTACATCCTACATATTTGTTAAATTAGAATGGTAAAACGATTACTAACGTTACTTATGGCCATTCACGATATAGGATTGGCACCCGAGGTAGGTTATGCAACTGTACAAAATGGTATCATATGCAAGCGCTAATGGTCTTATACAACCCTTGCAGCATAAATATCCAGCTGCTACGGAAGATGTTCTCACGGCGTACCAATATTTAAGAAGATCAATGAAGATTCCGCACGACAAAATCGTAGTTACAGGAGACTCTGCTGGTGCAGCTCTACTCTTGGAAGCCATGCTACAAACCCACGCTCCGGAGCTGCTACCGGCCCTTGCTGCGAGCACAACCGATGCCGACAGAGAGACTGTAACGTCAAGCGTTGATAACAAAGAACTTCCAGCCGCCATGCTATTAGTTTCGCCAGTTGTGTGTGCCGAGACAACGACTCCCTCATGGAAAGAAAATGCAAAATACGATATGATAAGACCAAAGTTGTTCAAAAAAGTCTTTAAAGAGTTCTTTGGTACCAAAGATCCCTCCTCCAGAGATGTACGACTCATTGCCATGACTAAAATGCAAAAAGGATTCGACCAATTTATCCCCAAAAACACCATGATGGTGGTTGGATCGAAGGAAGTCATGCGTGATGATATTACAGAAATGTCGTTGAGAGTAATCAGGAACACCAGCATCAAGGGCCACCTTGTAAGCGAAGACTATGCTCATGATTGGTATGTCATTCGAGATACTGTCAAAGATAAAACTGTCATCCAGCGAACCGATGCTATCTTTGCGGAATTTGTTGCAAGCGCCATTAAGGAAGCTCAAACTCCAAACCCATTTGATGACAGACTAGCCGTTAACGAGAATGCTCCAAAGACAGTCAACAACGATCTGCCGGTGAAGTTTACTCGTAACGGTGTCACCATGAGATTCAGTCGAAACTCCATGCAAGAAATTTTGGGAAACTTGGATCAGGCTGATACCTCTAAGGAAGGTATTGCAAAAACGCTGGATTCGATGGCCAAGATGACTGCAGACTTATCGAATTCGAATGCAACACAAAGTCCACAACAAAATCCAACTTCTCCACCACCCGTCATTACTGTGTAGGCTAGAAGCAGACAAATAAGATGTAACTAAGTTATGAGATTTTTCTTATGGCTTAAGCATTAGGTCATTAGTATTCAATGTTCAGCTCTCAGTATTTCTGTAACTATATTTTTAATATACGCCATCATTTCACCTCAGTTTCTCGGGAATGTCCATGACATATGTAGCCGTATTCATTATATATGTGACTGATCGTTTCAGGCATAGGTGTTCTCTCCATAACTAGTTTCGAGGACCCATACTTTCAGAAAGATCGGGAAGGGCTTGAACTCTACTGTTAACTTTCACATACGGCTTCAGATGGAAACGAGGTTGCCGAACTTGGCTAAATACATGCACAAACCGCCGGCCACATGTTATGAATACAATCGTGTTTGTTAATGCGCAGCGCGCGCTGATCTCATTTGGTAGGAGTTACCGCTCCCGCTATACGTTAGACTGGTTAAACCTGTAGGTGTTACAGTGGGACATAGCACATCACATTGCGTCTTTCATAATACAAAAATTGGCTCTTGTCGTCCTCAACTTTGGTGTTTTCATATGTTTAGCAAGGCTGATGGATCCCTCCGTGCTGTTATTTTCACTCTTATGAACAACGGTTAAGTTGCTGTCATTCAAAATGCTTACACCTACATCCAAAAAGTGAGAGACATACATTGATCCGCCAGGCTCAAGGTTGTGACCAGTTCCTAAAAAGTAGAAAATAAGTTCCGGGGAACCCGGTTGACCAATTCGCTAACGTTGGTCTCTCCCGTTCTCGCAGAAAAAGACGTTGGAATCACGTAGGATTGTTGTATACTACATTTGAAGTATTGCCTTGCCAGTGTTTGATGTCGAAACGACAACCGTAATAACAACCCACCTTGATTTATATTTCAATCTAGCTTCAAGCTCGGTGGGGCAGTATGTCAGTCGTACGCCAAGGATTCAATGAGGTCTGAGTGAAAAATAGTGTACCGTTCTGTCCCACGAGCCATTGGGAAAAAGAGGAGGCATGGGCACTCCGGTTTATGTAAACCGTTGCTGCGCACTATTATCTGGAGACAAAAGTTAGGTTTATCGGTTCGATATTCGATCATATTCGCACATACAATTTGGGATAATAAACGAACGTATAAAAGACACGGGAGGCCATGATGATTCACCATAGTGCTTTCACTTCTTCAGACATGTGAGTAAACGATGCTGAATAACAACTTGCAGTCTATCATTAACTCGTCAATTATGCAGAAACTACTATGGCTAAATTCACAAAGTTGGTCGTCCTTTTGGCTCTTCTCGGTACCTTGGCCACCTCGGTCAATGCTGTCAACTGCGACTCGGTGTGCTGCGAAGAAGTTGGATGCAACGGCTACCTCTACTGCTCTGGTTCCACCTGGAATGGAGCTTCTTGCGATTGCCACTGTCAATACGATTAGGACATAAATTTCAAACGCTTATTTTTTTATTCTCGGCGGTCATATTAACAGTATGATCTGCGTCAATAAAGCTGGTGATCTAAACTATGATTGACTTCAATCCCATTGGAGAAGTGTACTAGATAACAGATAGATCTATAGAGATAAAAGTCATTTCTTTAAACTTATTGCACTTGTTTTTTTTTTTTTTGAACTTTTGTTCAAGCAGTAATTGGGCTACTGGCATCAAAGAATGCAGCAAATTTATAGAGCACAGCAAGCGGTCGGCCGGTGATTGAAATTTTTCCAAAACTTGAAAACGAGCCGCAGTCTGTGTCTATCGCTTTTCACCAACAATGTCTTCTATGAAAGATTGGGCAGTGGAAAAACTGAGTGTTTTCCTCGGCTTTGACCCAGAAACCTTGGAAGAACAAGTATACCCATATTTAATGAGCTTGAATACTTCCAATGAATTAGTCGAGCATTTGACCGTAAGTGTTCCGCTCTCGGACGATCCGACAGTACATGCAATTAATCTTGAATATTAGAATCTTCTTGGTACCGACGAAAGCACCATGCAATTCATACAGGAATTTTCCACTCGACGGTTCCCACCAACGCAACCTGCGCTTGCAAACCCGCGCGCACCACAGGCTGTCAGCAGCAGCAAACCAACTTCACGAACTTCTTCAGCAGACAACAGTCGATCGGCTTCTCCTCAGTCCCAAGCGCGAAGTTCAACCGAGGTCCATGAACCGTCTTTCGGCCAGTCATTTTCAAACGAGCAGAACGTTTACCGGAAGAAGGATGTCGAAGATAATTACTTTGTAGGGTGAGTGGTGCAATGCTTTTCTGACTAGGAGACAGCGAATGGAATACTAAAATTGAACCAGCACTCGAAAAGCTAAAAAGGAAGTCAAGCCGAATGCAGAGGCTCGTATAGATCAACAACCATCTGTAACATCGTCAGAGACTGCCCATTCGTCAACTACGAAAGCGACCGGAAACGGCAAATCTATGTTGATCTCTGACAAACTAGCTCCCAAAAAGAAGAAAGGTTCTGAGATCATGAATTTAGAGGATGCTCTTAAGGAGCTCAACATAATGACAAATGTTTCTGATAACAAGAAGCGGCAAGCATGCAATTGCCAAGGTGAGCACTTTTATATCTTTTTTGCCTTCATTGTATAATGGACCATCCTATTAATCCATACTTATAGCTACCAAACATGAGCTTTTGTCAATTAGTCCTAATTGTCTGACGTGTGGTAAAATAATATGTGTCAAAGAAGGCCCGGGTCCCTGTACATTCTGCGGAACGCCGGTGCTATCCAAAGAGCAGCAACTAGAGCTCATCGCTGAGGCGAAACGAAAGAGAGCGGAGGCAGCACGAGAAAAGAACCGGCAGTTAAATAAGAAGTCAACCGCGCCTTCCAAATCACAGGGAATGGCGCGATATGCATCCAAACTTGGTGGATCCATCATTAGCGATAGCAGCGACGATTGGTTGGGCCCTGCCGAATGGGAGGAACAACAACGTAAGGCAGAGGAGTCCAGATTGGCGGCTGAAATGCATAAAGAGAAATTGCTAGACTTCCAAAGGACAAGTGCGAAGCGAACAACGGTCATTGGTAAGGATTTCTCAAAGATACAGCAGATGAGTTGACGTTGGCGCCATTAACATGCTGTTTCTACCACAGACCAGGCAACGGATTACGAACTCCCATCCGATGGTGGTAATATATGGCTGTCACCTCAGGAACGAGCCATGCAAGTCAAGAAGCAGCAATCGAATTTGAAGCGATTAGATAACACGGGAAAGCGAAAGGTCATGACCATTGACCTAGCTACGCGTAATGTGATCATGGAGGAAGCTCCCGAACCGGATGAGAGCGAAGATGAATATGAAGGGATCAAGATGACACCAGCGCAAAGGACGTATTTGGAAAGACAGAAGGAAGCCAAGTCCATACGACGACCCACAGCAGCATCACCTACACAGGCTTCTTCAGGAACATTTGCCAACAACCCCTTCTTGAACCGAACGGATGCTCCAACCTTCATACGAGGCGTCATTCCTGCCAAAACAGACAAGAAGAAGTCCACAGTTTCGGAAAAAGGAGAATCATCCAAACCCAAGCCAAAGCAAACCGTGCCGTCGCGGGTACAAGATGATAGCAATTCACATGGCGCTGAACACTTGCTTATTGGCGGTGAAGATGGTAGTCGAGATATAGTGATTGAACCTATTCGAGGGTAGATAGCATCCTAAATTTAAACTCTAGACCACTGGCTGGTGTCACTAAAGAAGGTTCCGTGGGCATACAAGGAAAATTTACAGTTTCTAATTTCCCGTAATTGACGTTTGAATTAAACGAATTTGGGCATTTCATTTTGTGCCCAAGTATTTGCACATTGTGCCTGGCGAGGGTTGATGTTAACGGTATGGTTTTTCAGGGCGGTTGTTGTGGCACAACGCCAATGGGTGGCCGGAACGACCGGTTAGTATCCAAGTTTATGGGCATTGAGTGACAGGTACTAAAAAGGTCTTGTCACTTGGATGCTCATTTCAACTGGTCCCACTGCGTTTTATTCTGGTGTTTCCCGCGCTCTCTGGTGGATTGCATGTTGCCTTTGATGAAGTGTGGAAGTTCTGTACGGATGGTTTAGAAAGGTAGACGTGTTCTTTGGTCATTTCTGGTACTCTATTAGGACACCCGACGCCAATACAACCAACGGCACAACCCATCACACCTGCTAGTCAATACCCTGTCGCCTTGAAACGATGGTGAGTGGGTTTTCGCTATGTGACTTGCTTTCTTCTAAGCGCCGCATCAAACTCCTGCTCGTGACAGATCGCCATGATGCTTTGATCACAACCGATGGCAGGTAAATGATTGGAGATAAAGTAGCTGGCGATGGATATGTTTTTGGGACACGACAAGCATAGTTTATGCGCACGTTGATTAGGATGCCTATTTAACGCAGCGTCTTTTTCCCTGATTCACTTTTTGCAGGAGACGCACCCCACTACCAACGCAAAACCACGGAACGGCGGGATTCGTTCAAGCAGCATCGAAAGAACTCTGTAGGTGGGTGCAGATTGGACTGTTTAAGCGTGGACGGGTAGGTTACAAGTGTCACTAACGTGTAGGATACCTTCAGGGCGGCAAAAGGATCATATTCAGAGAAGTACGTCGTCGTCACCTGGTGGTATGCCGTTCCCCAAACCATCCAAAGGATCAACGCATCAGTCAGTGAATGGATTCAATGCCCAAGAAATAGAGCAGCATTTGAACAGCAGTTAGTATGAGGTCATGATGTCCGTGTTATGCGTCACGTTAATGAACCCCCATCTCTCTTATTTCGCAGACTTTCAATCCACTATGAGAGCATATCATGATCATTCTATTCCTGAAAGAGAACGGCCAGAAAAGTTTTCCAGTGGAGAGCAAGCATGGGGAGGCAAAAGTGGGGTTCAATCAGCGTGGGGGGACTCGAAAGGTAAGAAGTTGTTTGTCTCACCAATTTTTATTTTTTGAGGCCAAAGAACCAATGATAAGAGGAGATAGAATTAACACTCCTTTTGTGTAGCTTGCCTTATGGCTTCTGGACAAGACTTTTTGGCCGAACTAAGAAAACATGCTTCGTAGAACGATGGCCGGAGTACAATCCAATGACATTCATTTCCAGTAGCACGGGAAATTTTTCCTTCAACCGTTGAGACAAGCAGTAACATCTGGAGAAACAAGGTTAGCGCCGCTCCAAATCCCAAGGGAGCGGGCAATGGACAATGAGAATAAAAAAACCCTCCCCCCAAGGATTTATAAATAAAATGCTATTTGAATTGTATTTAAAGAACATGATTCGTAACATCTCGTGCAAAACATTGTGTTCTTCTTTCCTCTTTCCCACTTGTTGAATGTCTACTTACATTGGCGCTGTCGACTCTGGCACCACATCGTCTCGATTCCTTATATTCGATGAAAATGGCAACCTCATTACATTCCATCAAGTGCAGCATACCATGCACTATCCTCAACCAGGGTAAGTCCGAAGCCAACGGGGGTGGGATATGGGAAAGACACAAAGATTAACTTGTCATGTTTTTGCAGTTGGGTAGAGATGGATCCTGAAGACATCCTTAGTGCTGTGAATGAGTGTATCGACAAAGCCATTCGACGATTTGAAATGATGGGTCGTCTCGTCAGCGATATCAAAGGTACGTTGTATTGATATCATTTCTTTCCCGGGAAAAAAAGGATCTACCTGAAAGTTCTTCTGACCCTGAAATCCCCCTCCATTCTGCTCTGCACAGCTATCGGAATCACAAATCAGCGTGAAACAGCTCTGGTCTGGGATCGAAAGACTGGCCATTCGCTTCATTCAGCTATCGTGTGGAGCGACACTCGAACCCACGATATCGTCAAGGAAGTGAATCAAGATAAAGACCGGGCTCAATTGATTCGAGATGTGTGCGGGTTGCCTGTGACAACGTACTTTTCGGCCGTCAAATTCAAATGGCTGCTAGAGAACGTTCCAGCTGTCCAGACCGCGTCCAACAGCGGAGACGCAATGTTCGGAACCATTGACAGTTGGTTGATGTACAATCTGACTGGTGGAGCGGCCAATGGTGGAGTGCATGTGACGGATGTCACTAATGCCGTAAGTCCATTGTTACCTTTTAAGGCGTTAGTTCCATGAACGGAAGTTTAACCCAAGTTGTTATGCTTAGAGTCGCACATTGCTTATGAACCTGAAGTCCTTGCAATGGGATCCTGCCTTGTTGTCTATATTCAACGTTCCGTTATCGGTCCTGCCCAAGATTGTGTCATCGGCTGAAGTCTATGGCTTGGTCAAGTCAGGCCAATTGGTGGATATTCCTGTGGCAGGATGCTTGGGTGACCAACAGGCTGCTCTTGTCGGTCAAAAATGCTTTGAAAAGGTAGGGGGAAAAAAGAAAAAAAAAAAAAAAACTACAAAACTCCGTACAAGCTGCGTTTAGGCTTAATGCTATTTTTCCTTTTTACCCGAATATGCGCCTAATCTCCATTTTGTTTTCTCTTCTTCGCAGGGAGATGCCAAGAACACGTTTGGTACCGGAGCCTTTATGCTGTTCAATACAGGAGACGAGCCTCTTGTGTCACAGAACGGAATGGTCACCACTGTTGGCTATCAATTTGGCCAGAACAAGCCTGCCTATGCCTTGGAAGGCTCTATTGCCTCGGCTGGTTCAGCCATCAAGTGGACTCGCGATAATCTTGGATTGATCAGTTCCTCTGAAGAAATAGGTCCTCTTGGTGAGAACTTTTTTTACTTTTTTTTGGGGGGGAGGGTTTCTACATCTTACTGGTGAACTCATCCATTGTGTTTCATATAGCTGCAAGTGTTGAGGATAGCGGCGGTGTTTATTTTGTTACAGCTTTCTCAGGACTGTTCGCTCCTTATTGGAGAGACGATGCTCGTGCATGCATTGTTGGTATCACCCACTTCACCACACGTAACCATATTGCAAGAGCCACTTTGGAATCCATGTGCTATCAGTCAAGAGCTATTCTGGATTGCATGAAAGACGATGCATCGGTACCTTTGAAATCGTTGAAGGTCGACGGAGGTGTATCGAATTCCGACGAAGCTATGCAAATTCTATCCGATGTTCTCGGTATCCAGGTTGTTCGACCTCAGATGAGGGAAACAACCGCTCTTGGAGCTGCCATTGCCGCTGGATACGCCATCGGTAGATGGACTGAATACGCTGACCTAGACAACGTCAATGCTCAAGGCGTAACTTCATTTGAACCCAAGATTGATACCCTGAATCGTGATAACAAATACAAGGACTGGGCTAAGGCTATCGAACGGTCATATGGATGGGCTCAAGTGGCCCAAGCTACTGATACCACTACTACCACTGTCCCTGCCGCTTAGACTATGGTCTCCCACACACTTTGTACATGTCCTAATTCTCGCCTATCCTATACATATAAATTTACTTTGGTCAAGTTTCGAGTGGTTCCCTCGAAATGGTGTATAAAAATAAAGATACCTGTTAAAAAAAAAAGCAGCGAAGAGGAGGAAGTCATAGGTATATACATATTGGAAAGAGTGACAGGACGAGAGCGAATTGACTAGGAGTCGACTTCGTCCCAATCGTTCTCCTTTGCAATCTTGCTCTTCTCCACAATGTATTTGCCTTCCTTGTACTTTTGACTTTCTTCAAACGCAAATACGTATTTCCAGCCGACAGTCGTATGGCAAATGTTGCAATAAATATCCGCCACAGAATGCATACCCGTCATGAGCATTCTTTCCTCTTTAGCTCCCAACGAGACATTGACCACGTTATCAAACAGATAGGCGGCACCATGCTATAGAGACAAAAAAGAGGTCATGAGATAAGGTACACTCCATGGATTCAAAAGAGGAGGCAATGGGTGACTTACCCGTCCATGAAAAGCTCTTGATATAATATCTTCATGTAGCGCCAAGTGCGAATGACAGGTGGTGCAGGTGTATATTCGAGTTCCGTTCAGATACGTCTGGTATACCTTTACCATGGTGTCATCAACTATAAGACGTAAAGTGCGCTGATAGACAATTGTGGATCGTCTGGGATGGAAGGCGAGAGATGCAGGAGGTGTGGTTAATCAAGACAAACTTCCAACTCAATTGGCAAAAAAGGTCAAGTTTAATGGAGGGAGTACCCAAAGACGATCAGACAGGAAATCCATGGACCCGTTTCCACCGCCCCTCTTGATCAGCGGGTGAGGTCCAGAAGAAAAGCACGTCACAGAATCCCATAGCACAGGTGAGGGTTATGCACTGACTCGCTTCCCTCATGAATAGCTTACCTCCTATTGCTTTGTCACGCCGCTGATCGGAGTAGCTCGGTTCTAAAGGGGGGGGGGGGGAGTTCTCAGACCGATGCCGTAAATGAATGGCCTGTGCCGATATAGCCGTGCCATGAAGATTAGTGAGGTTATTATGGCATAAAGAGTGTCAAGTGCATCGTCTTCTGTATTCTTTTCAAAAACGAAACAAAATGTCCTTGCAGCTTGGTTGAACTTCCGGAACGTTGTATTCACAATTCAAAGTAGTTTCTGTAAGAAAGTCAAAAGGGATGAAATAAAACGCCCTCTCCTTTATCGCCAGTGGATAGAAGTTGCCCATAGATTTTATCTGCCGGGATATCACATTGTTTGCTTCTTGTGACCTGTAACTGCTAGTAAACCTAGAGCCGAGGCTTATCAATGGAGCGGTATGTGCTCACCCAGGCTTTAGTTGTATCTTGAATAATCTGAACCCAGGTGCGTTCGAGCTCTTATGAAGTTGCTATGGTTGGGTAGCCTTCAAGTCGTAGCGATAAAGGAGGTTCGTTATAGAAGGCTCTGATTGGTTAGAAAAAATACAAAGTTGAATCTGAATGGAGAGGACAAGTTTTTGGTGAGACAGAACTTCGGTAGAAGGCAAGCCGATAGAACTTTTTATAAATAGGAGCGACGTCTCATTCCCATTCACGCAACTCACTCTGAGCATCATGAGTGTAACCGCCCCCAGGAGACGCCGACCGGAAGACACTCCAACCACCAAATCACGCCAGACTAAGCCCAACTCTGCCAGAAACATCTATCGAAACATCTTTCGAAATGCCACGTCCAAGCGATCCGTTGCATCCGTTTACCAGCGCTTACTGCTACTCGGCCTATTTTTGCTTGGCGTGGCAGCCTACCTGCTTGTTCCAGAATACTACTATGAGCACTGGCTAGCCCCTAAGTCTCGAGCGTTCAAGTCGACCCTTCCGCTAGAAGACACCACAGTGTCGATGAATGACTCTTCTTCTCACTGCACAAAGCCATTCGGGTCGAAACCGCTGGTTCAGTTTGCTCTCATGGTCGACGCGGGATCGACTGGTTCTCGCATTCATGTCTATAAATTTAACAATTGTGGCCCCTCTCCTGCGTTGGAGGACGAGGTTTTTGTGCAGACCATTCCAGGTTTGTCAGCTTATGCCGACCAACCGGAAGAAGCTGCAAAGTCGCTTGATGTCTTGATGCAAGCTGCAGTTGAAAACGTACCTATTCACCTGCGGCGATGCAGCCCCATTGCCGTCAAGGCAACCGCTGGTTTACGATTGCTTGGAGAGGAGAAGAGTCAAAGCATTTTGGATGCTGTTCAGCATCGATTGAAGCATCATTACCCTTTCCCTATCTATAGGAAAGACGGCGTTGGCATCATGGATGGTCGAGATGAAGGTATGTCAAATTTCTGATGGGGGTAGCGCAGGCATGATAGCAATGTATTAATCCAATACATGCTTGCAATTTCTTTTCCAGGTGTGTATGCTTGGATTACCGTTAATCATCTTTTGGGTAATTTTGAACCCTTGGAACCTGAGACCACAGAGAGAACAACCGCAGCCATTTTCGACCTAGGCGGTGGCTCAACTCAAATTGTATTTGAGCCAGACTTGCACGGAGCGAGTGAACCTCTTGCTGATGGTGAACACAAGTACGAGTTAGATTACGCCAATGATGTGTATACCCTTTATCAACACTCGTACCTTGGATACGGTCTGATGGAAGCTCGAAAGCAAATCAAGTCTTATCTCATCAAGGAAGCAGCCAATGAACGAGGCGAAGTATTCCACGCATGTTTGCCGAAAGACGTGCGTCTACCCTATGTCACTGCCGATGGGTCCAACTACACGTTGGTTGGACTTGGGTCAGGGCATGATGAATGCCGAGAGATCGTTCACAAGATCCTCAACAAGAACAAAGAATGCGTCATCTCGCCTTGTTCTTTCGATGGAATATACCAGCCGTCCCTCATGGAAACATTTGCCCATCACCCCGTCTACATATTTTCATACTTTTACGATCGCACCAGACCACTTGGCTTGAGTGAAGTCTTCACTGTCGGAGACTTGCGCACGCTGACCGACGATGTGTGTTCCGGCGATTACCTCGCGCAAGTCACTGACCCGGATTTGCGACATGAAATGTTGGATCGACCCGAGTGGTGTATGGATTTGAGTTACATCTACGGCTTGTTGCGGTATGGCTATGAAATTCCGGATGAACGTACAGTGCATGTTGCGAAAAAGATCAAAGGAGTGGAAACTGGCTGGTGTTTAGGAGCCTCCATCGCTATGCTCGAAGACGTATCGTTTTGCGAGATAGATCCATAGATTTAGACCCTCCATTATCATTTAGTTGTACATCATCATTATTATCATGCATCATCATCACTTTTCTGTTTCTTTTTTATTAAAAAAAAAAAAAAAAACAACCTCCTGATTAGGGTTATGCTACAATTCTATAAGAGAGAAACCAATTTTGAAAAATGACAAGGAGGCATCCAACAACACTGGTGGATGGGTAATTTACAATTTGATGTGATGGTGAGCTGCTACAGTGGTAATGATGTTTTCTATATCGGATAGTCCTGATCGCCGAAGAATAGAGATGATTTTGCGGCTTTCCTCGGCCATGCGATTGTTGCCAGGTATGTGACGGTCGCCTTTCATGTGGGAAGGCAAGGTGATGAGAAAAACAAGCGGTGCGTAGATATCTTTGCTTTGCCCCCAGTACTCGGTCACGAAGTGACGGAGGGTGGGAGTCATCAGCCGTACGCCTTCGCTTGTCAGCATGGTCAAAAAAATAGATACAAGGCGCTGGGAGTACAGGCATAAAGAATGGAGGTCGGTGGTGGTGGATGGATCGGAAGGCAGGTTCACTGGAATGCCCACTCGACGTTTCTTCATGCGAGCTTTCTTCATTTCTTTCCTAGCTTTTTTTCGTGGTGGTTGTGCGATTTCTGACTCCTCCATGGCAGTACTAGTCGGTGCTGTCGGTCTTTCCTGCTCCATCAGTAGTTCTATTTCATCCACTGTTTCTGATAGGATGATGACAGCTTGAAACAGTACTTGGCGGACGTACACAGTGTCATATATAAACTGCGGGTCGGGTGAGTTGAGCAGATGAGAAATTAATAACGTAAACACATCTTCGGGATCCTCTATCTCGGACAATAGCGCGAGATCTGTGGCTTGAACGATGAAGTGCGGGACATCAGCGTTTTCAGACGGGTGGGTGAGAAGAGCATGGATGTGATGGGATAAAAAGCCATCAATAGCCTGCTTGACCGCCGCAGAAGCATGTCCAAAGAAAAGCAAGCAGCAAAGAAGCCATTTAGGCTTCGACTCCAATAATTCAGCTCTCCAAGCTTCCTTCCACAGCTCTAAAACCGTGTGCTGCCGTATTGGGTCCTGTAAGCGAACGATTTCCTCAAACAGTCGTAACAGTCCGCACATTTGGGGTTTGAGAATGTCATGGCGTTTCAAAAGTTGAAGTGACGTATCGCGTATAGGTGTATCGATCATGTACAATCCCTTAGCAGAGGAAGGATCAAAAATCCTGAAGAATAGGAATGGAAAGAAGTGGCTGTCGGCCATAATGGTTTGAAGTATTCCTTGACAGGGCCGTTGCTTTTGTACTGTGTCTGTTTCATAGCATAGGATGGGCCCCAGGAAGTGATTGGAAAACCATTGCGAGCTAGCTTTGCTTTGAGCTCCCAACACATTGAATAATTGAAGCATGAATTCTTTGGGATGCGATTGGAGAAGATCGTTGACCAGCAACTCTATAGCCATCTCAGGGGGTTTGGAAAAATACGCTTTCAGCATAGCATTGAGGTAGGCTCTGGATTCGACTAGATCAAGAAATATCATGGGCTGGGTGCGCATCAAGGTTGGAATCACACTGTCGGCCTTGTGCTTAATATGCTCGCCTTTAAAAACTTCATTCAATTGCCTATAGTACTTGTTCTGTTTATACCAGCCGGTATGGTCGTCAGTACCTAATGGAGCCGAACCGATTTTTTGGGCCATCCATTCGAGGTACTTTGCCAGCACGCGCGATGAAGCGACTTGCAAAATGTCATTGATCCACGGGGTAAGTAAATTGTTGACATTTGCCTCGGTGAGCAGTTGAAGAATTCGGTCGCATGTCCTGTGCCGACGATCATCGCCTAAGACTTCGTCTCTTCCACTGTCGACTTGTGCACCAGAGATTTCTCCATACAGTGGCCGTGACTCATCTTGGAAGCTGTCAGATTGTGAGTACAAATGGAGGACTGCCCAAAAGGGACTGGCTCGCTTATCGTATCGTTGTTCTTTCAAACAGGCAATAATATACGAGAGGATGGTTTCTAAGTAATCCTCCATCTCATCCCTCTGGATCCATTCAATCAACAAAAGGTCGAGTACCGTCTTGCGGTCATTTGGATAATGTTTCTCGATGATTTGACGCAAGTGAAAGTCGAATTGCTTGAAAGAAAACGTTTGTAGTTGATAGCTCCATTGCGCCATAGGTTTTTCGAGTAAGTTGGTACGCTCAGCTTCACTTGTTGGTGGTGGGTCCATGAGTTTATGGGTGATGAGAGGGTTGCGTTTGAACATAGAAGGAGGCAAATCATTTCCCGCCATATGCGTATCGGTGTCTTTGTGAGGCGAATCAGTACAAGTGACAGACATGTCTAGACCACTATGACATAAAATACATTGTGTGTTTTTTTTTACCTATATTTTCCTGCCTCTTCCTCTCATATTCCATAGCCAACTTGAGCAAATGTGGGCTGGCTTTCTTCCGCTTCTCCAAATATCGATCAAACGCAATTTTTCCCAGAATAAGGTCTTGATCACTGAAAGGGTGGACAGAGACATTGCCCAAATACTGATTGACAGTTGACTGAAGTACAGATGCCATGCCTCGCTCCAGAATACTGAGCATGGTGATCCAAGCTTCTTCCATATGTCCATTGCTCGCTCTGTAATGCGATTCTACACAATCCAGGAACATCACCAAAAACTCTTGTTCAGCCGATTTCCGGGTATAGACGCTCAGCCAGAGGTGAGTATTGACGTATGGAGTGGCGGCTTTGACGAAGTGGGACATGACATTGACCCAGAGCGCTGGAGATACTTGTTGTTGGGAGCCCATGGCGAGTATGAGGCCGTAGACGTAGACCAGGATAGTGGGACTGGTGCGTAACTTTGACCAGGTTTTATCTGAAATTTGGGGTGGAAACGATAATAACCACATGAGTCCATTGGATACCAAGATATCATTAACGCAGGCACGCAATGAAGCGACAAGAGCCGACGTGGTATAGTGAGCCTCCAGATCAGAAGGATTCTGGTAATCGAATGAAGCAAGAAGTTGAAGGAATTGGTCAAAGTAATGGCAGCACTGCTCTGGATCAGGTGGAATAGTGAATGTCGCGTCTGTGATTTGATCCAGCTTATACGCGGTGTCGGCATTGTCAATGAGGCTGACAATGCTGCTGAGAGTCAGTGGCTGCTTGCCTGAATGGAGCATGTTTTTCAGGTCCATGGCTGCCGAATGGTGGGTGACACCGGGGATTTGAAGAAGTGGGTCTGTCGTTCAGTCAATCAATGGCTGCAGGTCACAAATTTTACATCAGACAGACTGGGGGGATTTTTCGGTGTTCAACTTTGAACATCCAAAGAACTTGTCTCCAGATTTTTTTAATAGGTAATCAGAAAATAGGACGGATATTTACACCAGGAGAAGAAATAATACTGTAGGGAAGTAGGTATCGTTAAGACGAAAACCTCGAATCTAAGATCTATCAACCTGCTCAACTCGTGCACCATTGTACTTGAGGTCGCCGGAAGCTGAGTCTGGAGTGGTCATGTCTGAGGCTTCACCGTGATCGTGAAGATGAGAATGAAGGTTTTTCAACTTTTCATCTTGACCGAGAGCGGCAAGCTGTTGTTCTCGCTCTTGCTCTTCAATGGAAATTTGCTTGGGTCCATTGAACCAGCGACGAGCCCGGAAATGATAATAAGAGACGGAGAGGAGAACGACGAAGGCCAATACAACAATGGCATAGTTCATGTTGACTGAAATAGCGGAAGTGGATTAGGAAAAAGCTGTTTTCAAAAAAATGCGGCGGAAGGAAATAGATGACTTACAAGCTGTGACGGGGGCTTCAGTGGGGCAGATGAAGAGGGCAGAGGTCAAAAGGATCCAGGCAATACTGATAACGTTGATGACAGTGGAAAAGGGACCGAGATGGAAGGGACCACGCTCGAACTTCTTGCGCGCAACCGTGACTTTGAGGGTAATGGGTATGAGGTAGGCGAGAGAAGAAGCAATGGTGTTGACGGAGACAATGGCACTGAAAGCAGTGTCATTGATGATGAACAAGAGTCCGACAATGGCGGCAAAAAGAATATTTCCCCAAACCGCATAGACGGGTGCAAGTGTCCAGGGGTTAAGGCGATATAGATACTTGCTGAAGGGCATGGCACCATCACGAGAAAAGGCAAAGACCATACGAGAGCTGCCAAGGGTCAATGCGGAACCGGAGAAGAACATAGCACCCATGATGATAGTGACAAAGACGATAGTCCAATTGTAACCAACACCATCCAGGAAAACTTGAGTCATCTCAGGAGTGATGGAAGCATTCACGATTTGAGCTTGAAAATCTTGGACACAAAAGTTGACCGAGAGCAAGAAGGCAAGGCCCACCACACTGGCGGTACCAATAGAGAGAAGGATACCGTATGGGGCGCCCTTAGAAGCACCTCGTGTCTCTTCAGACATGTGGGCAGCCGAATCGTATCCAGAAAGGGTATATTGACTTTGAAGAAGGCCGATCAAAAAGGCATAGCCATCAGGAAAGCCGGTATCGTTTTCGAAATAGGTGAAAACCCATTTGGCGGAAGGCTTATTGGGAGTTAAAGCCAAAGCAACAATAATGATGAGCAAGGTGCCAATAATGTGCCACCATAGAGAGACTTGGTTGAAAATGCCGTTGTATTTAATGTGCATGGAGTTGATCATACCGTGGGCGAAAAGAATCACCAAGAAAATACCATATTGCCAATAGATGCTGGCATTGTAGTCGGGGTTATTGATGGCAATGATGGAGGCAATGTATTGCGAGATACCTAGATCAGCCGAAGTGATGGCGACGGTCAAACCTAGCCAGTTGAACCAACCGGTCAACCAGCAGGCCAATGGGACCCATTCCTTGGGAGCAAGGCGGGATACCCAAATGTATAGACCTCCAGTGACGGGATAGGCGGAACAGATCTCGGCCAGCGAGAGTCCAACCAAAAAGGTCAAGACCGAGACAGCCATCCAACCCCAAATGACGGCTACGGAGCCGCCTGACATCATTGCTGAACCCCACAGAGGAGTTAAACCCGAAAGAATGGAGCAGCAACCAAAAGCAATGGCAAAAGTACTGACAAGCGAAATGTCTCGTTTCATTTCCTATGGGATTGCCAAAAATGGGAGGAATTAGCACAAACTCGGTATTCAACCATGAAATGTGGCAAGCCATACCTGCTTGTAACCAAGGGATTCCAAAAGAAGTTCATCGGCATTTCTTGCATGTTCATTTTCGAGAATGGTCACCGATCCATTTGATTCCAATCTACTTTCGTCATGTTGCAGTCTGTGACCAGCTGCCGTTGGAACAAGTCCCATAACCTTGTGATTTTCAAGTGTGTTGAAGGGGGAAATATGAAATAGGTATGGACTAACTACTTTCTGACGATAGAGTTAGAAGTCGTTTTGCTCTTTTTATGTGAAGCAGAAAGTAAAATGATATGTCTTTTGGCAATAAAGGTTCATTTTCTCGATCAACTTTTAAAGGGTGGAAAAAAAAAATTAAAACAATCCCCGCTCTTTGTCACTTTCCTGAGAAATAAAACTCTGATTGGTCCGCTAACAGAAACCAGGAACTAACTTGGCAATAGCTTTTCGATCTACTGAATAGCTTCTAACATGGAATGGATGTGAAGTCGTCCGTACCATGCATCCAGTGCCATGAGCTACATGGCGTAATGATGTGTGACCATGGCCATTTACCTTCATTGATGGTGAGGTTCGGATCGGATCTGGAGGTCGCTTTTTGCCACATGGATTCTTATTCGTCCATGATCGGGCGAGCTTACAAATGATGATATGCAATACGTGAGTTACGGTGAATTTTTTAGCTTCAGTTCATTTTAAAACCTCTATAATTGTAGAAAATGTTCCATGTGACCCTATTTCTCCACACGGGCAAGCTTACTCTCACATAAACCTACCCACCTGGCACAAATTGGTAGTAACCAAGTGCCACAAAACGTTAATAAAATTCGCAGGCTGGCCGATAAGATGGGACGAGGATCTTATCTTTTGTGCTCTACCTCGTACGCTAAAAACAGATAAGGGAGGCTTTCGGCATCTAAAGTTTAGTTGATCGGAGAGGACTACGCGGTCCAAGAAAAGACCGTGGAAGAGGGGCATATTGAACCAAGTCAAACCCGACCGTGGGAGTCTTTGTAATCATGCAGACTAAAAAATGCTAGAACATGGGAATGGTTATCTACACTTTTTTACATCATTCATCGCTCAATGATATCGAAATGGCTTGCATTGATTGAAATCAAGTAGAAAAAAGCTTAAGACACACACTTAAATCACCGCTATCAGACTCAGACGCAACACCGATGGATGATAGTCGTACATCAGGGCGCAGGGTGCTGTTCTGCCAAAATCATATCATGGACTCGGCTGGTTTATGAAGTGAACATATATGTGACTAGAAGTAAAGATCAAAAGAATCATAATATGGGTGATTCAGTGATGTTGGCCGTGGCTAGAGGCAGCCCCGACCTTGAACTCCCCTTGGACAGTAGAACCAGCCGTTGTACCTTGAGGAAGTGCCACAGTAATAGTCGTAGTGGAGGATGACTTGGACGATGAAGTGGTAGAGCAGCTGAATGCAGCATTATTGGGACAATGTAGAGACTTCCCACGGGTTTCGACAGTGAGTTGCACAGACGACAGCATTTGCGTAGGGTCGGCGATCATGAGCTGAATTGAATGTGAACCAGTCAACGCAGAGAAGATCACACCACTGGACACCACGACCGGGCTTCGGACCTTGCCGAACAGAGGAAGACTGGCCTTACCCGCGGACCAGAAAACGGCACCAACAAACTTTTCACTCTCAATTTGAATAATATGAGCAATGTCGTTGCGTTGAAGGACAGAGACTGGTTGATGTTGGACGCGGGAAACGAATTGCGATTGTCCCATACCAGGATACACAATATATCCAAGCTCAGCATTTTGCACTGCTTGGCCACTGGTTTGTTGATGGGCGATTTTGGCATTGAAAACAGGCCATGATACCGAGCCGTTGTAGGCACCAATAGACTGCCAAGTACCAGATTGAACATTCGTACTGAGGTTCACCGATACTTTGCTGTCGATCATTTGATAACCAATGCTATCATGGTGAATCCACTTGACATCCTGGTATATCCCCGAAGTGGCCTGTTGATTGGCTTTGTTTACATAGACTTTTCCGTTGAGTTTTCGTTGGTCCAGCGTAGAAAAAACTGGGTTAGGTCTTGTTTCAGTTATATTGCTTCCAAGCACCACATAAAAATCATTCAAAAAAAACCATGACTTCTTCCAGGCAAAGTCTTTTGTCTTGGGGTTCTTATAGTTGAGTCCGGCAACACCGATCTGGCCATTGGAGATGCCTCCTGCAAAGGCATTGGATCCAAGGTATGCTGGAGTACAGTTGTTAGGTGTACCATGGTAGTCGATGGTAGTACCTGGGATTAGATCCCAGTCCCAAGTTGGGAATATGTTCCGGTACTCGTCACCTGAGAGATAAGTATAAACGGTACCATCTGATAAATGGAATCCTTTGGAGCTTTCCCCATTGACACATTCTTCAGCCAACGTCCGGTTGCTAGTCATCTTGAGTGTCACAATGTAGTTGTTACGTCGATGGACCATATAGTCACCATAATAGAACATTTTGTTGCCGTTGAAGGGACCATGGTTTGCATCCTTCGATGGAGCTTGGATGGATTTGACGATTTTAGCAATATCTGGCCCCGTCGACCAGTTTGATGTGGCATTGACCAATTGTGCGAGATTCACGGCTATGTCCGTTGCAGCACCTGGTCGACTCAAACTTCGTCCTGTGACAGAGTAATCCCACAGAGGTGACCCAGAGCTATTGCTGTACACCATCCATTCACTACCATTCATCACTAGAGCAAATGCAGACTGTTGTGTTGTATTGGCTTGGTAGGCTGTGCCCATAGCAAAAGTCTGAAGATTAAGGAACCCTTGAAACATGACCGCCCCTAGGTTATACGACTTAGTTAGTAGCGATAGCATATAGATGGTTTTTTTTTTTGAGAGAACGCACCGTAAGATCCAGAGGCAAGTAAACCTCCATGTTGGAAAAAGGAACCGTCCACTTTAATGCCATCTAGTTGACCTTTGCTTACTTGCAAGGCGGAGTTTCCGGCTGAAAAGGTCTTGGAGAGAATGCTAGTATTACGGCTAACGAGGCCATAATAAACACTACCTAGGGAGACATCAATCAAATTGGCCGCCGTTTCCTGAGGGATAGCAGCGTAAGGACGTTTGGTGATCCTTTGACAGCCAGCTATTTGCGTCGTGTTGAGTTGGTCAGACACCACAGCACATGCAGCACCAGCAATTTTAGGCACACCGATGACGTTGAACCACCAATTAACACCCCCTAATGAACGATCGGTTGAGTGCAATGAAACTTAGATTGCCCAAATGCAATTCACTTACATAAGCCAGGAGTACCGCATGGACAAGTACTGCCACCATTTCCAAAAGTACAACCTTCGTTCGTGTAATCGTTGGCAAACCAATAATCCATTGCACTCTTAATGCTTGTTAATAAAGTGGAGGAATTCTTATAATTTGTCCCATTGGCTCCAGATCCCCACGACACTGTCATATCCAGTACGTGAGACCAATGCACCTCAGCACCCCAGTTTGCCCGGTCACCAGCACATCCTGCACAATCGATTGTCAATAGGGTTGAAATGCAAGATTCTCTTCGGTATCATATACATTACCAGCTACATAGTTGACATCAGAAAAGCTTCCATCTGCTTGCAGTGTTTTTAGCCATTGAGCAGTGCCTGGAGACGGTGAGTTTTGGAAGGTAAGTTGATTCACATTGGCCAGAATAGTCTGGAGGTCGGAGGCGTCATCTCTTCGGTCCAGTGCAAAGGCTACTTGTGCAGCGGCAACCACAGTCAACAGGCTTGTCCTTTTGATAAGCATGGTGAGAAAGAGGCACAAGGCGCTTGAGAATACTGGGACGTACTGATCAGAATGCTTTATATAGTTTGGATCTGTGGGGCCTGTCCAACATAAATGGCGGCGGGGTTGCGGAAGGTTTGGCAGAGTTGGCAAGGAACGTTGGCAGAGACTACGTAAAAATAGAAGAGATGAAAACTTATGGTCAAAAGACCCTGATTTTTATCACCTTTGCTGACTGGCCGTTTCGCTCCTTAAATTCATTTCTCCGCCCTGTTGCTTGTGGGCTGCTATCCACCTCTTTTAATGCACTACATCAACCAATCCATCCCTATCTTTCACTAGCATTCCTTCCATTGAGCGACATTTCAGGATAGACCGCCGGTGGTACAGGGTTCCTCATCAGGTTGTTCAATGCAGTACCCTCTCACAAGCCTAGTGTTCTCCGAACACTCGCATCCAATAAAACTTTATTTTTTCATACGAGCGTTCTTACACTAGCCATGCAGGGTTCCGAGTTGTGAAACGTACCATATCTTGTAAGCAAGCGGCTGACAGACCAGCGTAGCAAAGGTATAAATGATGGCAAACATGATGCAGAGCTCTGTCTGTTACCAAGAAAATTGCTCGATAGTATGAACAAGTGGATTGCCATTGTGCTGGTATCTCAAGCCATGACCGCCGCAAGCACCTACGTGCTTAAGGATCACTTTACAGGATCCAACTTTTTTGATAACTTTTATTTCATGAACGCTACGGACCCTTCCAAAGGATACGTAGAGTACGTGGACCAGACCACGGCGCAAAACTTGGACCTCTACAATTACCATGAGAACAAGAATTGGATGTATGTTGATAACACTACCATTGCATCCTTGCCTGGTCGCAAAAGCGTTCGTATTCAAAGCAACAATGTCTACAATCAAGGCCTGTTTATTTTTGATATGAGCCATATTCCGTAAGTAGCAGACTTTATTCCTCTCTCAATTGCATCTGATAACCCATTAAATCTCGTTTATGGAATGCTTTAGGTGGGGATGTGGAACTTGGGTAAGTTAGATTACTTGTTTGACTTTGTACATTTCCTCATTCTTGAAAACTCATATGTCTTTTGTTAGCCTGCTATCTGGACTTCCGGTGCCAATTGGCCTTACAGTGGAGAAATTGGCAAGTGTAATTTTTAGGATGGCATTTGAAAGTTGTCATTCATGACTGACTAACCTTGATTTTTAGACATCATGGAAGGTACCAACCTCAATACGTTCAACTCCATGACGCTCCATTCCTCTGCCAACTGTACCATGGATAATGTAACGCAAGTGATGACCGGAACGATGACCGCCTCAGGCTGCGGTAGCAGCAGCGGGTGTAGCATCCGAGATTCCAGATCTACCGCTTATGGCCACGGTTTCAATGTCATTGGCGGTGGTGTGTTTGCTATGGAATGGCTGACTAAGGGTATCAAGATTTGGAACTTCCCTCGCACAGGCATTCCCTCGGATATTCAGTCAGGAGACCCTGATCCAACCTCTTGGCCCACTCCGCAAGCTGACTTTCCTTTTGGCGCCAATTGCCCATCGACCAATTTCAAGAACCAATACATCATTCTCAACACCGATTTTTGTGGGTGGGGTAACCAGACATTCACCAGCAATGGATGCGGTAGCAGTTGCCAGCCTTATGTAGCCAATCATCCTGGAAATTTCAGCGATGCGTTTTTTACTATCAACGATATTAAAGTGTATGAGCAGCAGTGAAATCAGTTTCATTGTGGACCCTGTTACTCAAAGACGGCCACCAAGTGCATTATGTAATAGCATGAAATCAAGCTTGTTTTTATTTGGTAATTCATTTACACTGCATGGTGGCGATAGGGTGGGTAATTAGCATCGGTCAATTGTGCGGATGGTTTGAAAGTTTGTACTCCTGCGACGTCAAGAATTTTTGCGAGAGCTTTGCCAGATCGGGTTACATGACGGACAAATGGTCGGCAGCGATTGTTTTTGGGTTCGTCGACTATACCCAAAGACCTAGTTCTCACACCACTTCACGTCAGCTGGAAAATGGAAGTTATCTTTCAAATTATAGCCCGGTGAAGGTCATTATTATTCATTTCATGTCATCGCTTCAGTATAGTAAAATTAAGCGCATTATTCCTAGTGTTAAGTAACTTTCACATAAACATAGTAAGACTTTGAAAAAACACTGCATCGTGGCCCCTATGTGTTCAGTTCCTCTCAATTCCCCAAGTTATGCCTCCTCCGGTGTGGGTAGGATAAGAACATATCCTTCATTGCCGTCCACTCGAATGTATTGTCCAGTCTTGATGAGATCGGTGGCGTTGTCAACACCAACCACAGCAGGAATGCCATACTCTCTGGCCACCACTGCACCGTGGGTGAGCATTCCGCCGACACAAATGACCAGTGCCTTGGCAGAGTTGAAAAGTGGAGTCCAGCCGGGATCAGTGAACGGAGCGATCATGATTTCACCACTCTTTAGTTCTGCATTGTCCGGGCTCAGTACTACTCTCGCATAGCCTTCAACCACGCCAGCTGACACGCCCGATCCAAGTATAGCGCCTTCTGGTGCATTGATCGACTTGCGAGCACCATTGACGACCTCGCCATCACTGGTCATTAAACGCACGGGGTGTAAAGTGTCATCTTTGGCGTGCTGCTCCTTTCGCTGTGATATCAAATCCTTCGAGTCGCCCTCGAATGTATTTTCCAACAAAGACGCTACCTCGGATAATCCAAGATAAAAGATATCGGATGGAGCATGTAATGCTTCTGATTCAACCAATGTATTAGCCTCCTCCAACAGAACCTTTTTGGTGATCCAAAGCATGCGAACTAAAGTGTATTTGGGATGTTCACGCATGCCTGCGCGATATCGGAACACCTCTACCAATCGTTTCATAAGGATAGCTTTAAGAAATCCCCAAGGTGTATTGCGAACGCGTTCCACAATTCGGTGAGCTGCTTCCTCTGCTTCCACATTAGCTTGAACGTGTTTGCGACGATGGTCTCCCGAGGACTGTTCGTTCCTTGCCACGGTCAAGATAGAGGAGATCAAAGAGGACGGGCGCTCGGCCCATCGTTCATTGTTAATATCGATTTCTCCCGGGCATCGCATGCCATACTGAGACAAAAACGAGTCAAGTTCCTTTTGAAATTCAATTCCCCCTTTGACATCCTGCAACCCTTCGTAAAACGTTTCGCTGTTAGAGGACGATTCCAAATACTGCATAACCGCCGGATGTTCACGAACACAGTCGCCTAAGTCGCCAACACGAAGTCCCATTTCAGTTGTGACGTTGCCAGGAAGAGATCTATGCATGATGGCGACATCGGTGACATCGCCTAGCCACTGTTCTGAGAATCTTTCCATCAATTTCATAGCGAGAATGCCAGGAAGTAGTTGTGGGGCCAGCGCTCCCATAATAGATGGAAACACATTATGAAGCGAGGTCTGCAACAAGTGTATTCTCTCAGCACCACTGACTTCGCTTAGTCGCTTCTCAAAGTTCGCCACCGCCTCCTCCATCATGGAATTAGCATACAATATGGCTTCTTTGGGGTCTCTGATGAATAGGCCCATAAAAACTTGCCGAGCCACAGGGATAACAGCACGCACCAAGGTCATTTTCAGCCCTTTGGGCGGAGGCACGTTACGAAACTCAGGTCTTTGAACCACTTCCTGGAGGCCGGCAGAAATTTGCTCGTCAACGACCGTAAGGATCTTTGGAAACACCCGTCCCAACATTGGGATTCTTAAAGCAAGCGTTAAGTCGAGGTACAGATGGCTAGCGGCCGACACACCCCAACAAGATTCGTCTCCTGGAACGGTATGGCCAATCGGTATGACGGTTCGTATGACCGACCTTCCCATGGGGGTTATGGCTCTGGTCATCATTTGAGCGTGCCCAAATGACGTATAAACATGAAGCGCGTCGTCTGTTGGGAGGGGATCCACCATGGGAAACAAAGTTGTGATAGGACGAGATTGAACGATGTATATCTCTTTCTCGGCGGTCACACACCACTCGATATCTTGTTCACAGCCATAATGAGCTTCGATATGTTTGCCAAGGGTCGCCAATTGCAAAATCAGGTCATCCGACATGGCCTGAGCGTTCTGTTGCTCCTCTGAGACGTCTTCGGTCACGGTTCCTCCTTCAGGAAGAGAGTAGATGGCTAGTTTCTTGGACCCAATGTTTTTTGTGACAATCTTCTCATCTCGAACTTGATACATGTCCGCTGTTACCAGACCAGAAACCAAAGCTTCTCCCAAACCATAGCTAGCATCGATGGTGATTAATTTACGGTGGCCAGATACCGGGTCTGCAGTGAACATGATGCCAGACACTTCTGGTGTGACCATCTCTTGGATGACCACAGAGAGCAACACCTCCTTATGCTGGAATTGATTGCGGGCTCTGTAGATGATGGCACGGTCGGTAAATAATGAAGCCCAGCATCGTCGGACCGCATCCAGAATATTGTCGAATCCCCTGATGTTTAAATAGGTATCTTGTTGACCAGCAAAAGACGCGGATGGCAAGTCTTCGGCGGTGGCAGAGGATCGGACGGCATAGAATTTGCCTTCACCGATATTGGACCAGCCCTCATGGATGGCCTGTTGGATGTCGTCGGGGATAGGTTCTGTTTCCAAATGATCCCGGATGCGTTTCCCTAGTTCTTGCACCTGCGCCAAGTCATTCACTTGCAGATCTTGCAAGTCGCGGAAGAAGTCGTTCATAAAGGCACTGTTGGCGACAAATGTCTCATAGGCCACTGTGGAGATGCACATGCCATTTGGAACGGGAAATCCGGCACTCAACATCTCGCCTAGATTGGCACCCTTTCCGCCCACCAGTGGTAGCGACGCTTTGTTGATGGTGTTGAATGGAATGACACAAGCCATTTCCAAGGCAGTTGATGTAATGGAGTTGTTGTCGTTACCAAGTCGTGTTGTTGGACTTTTTATTTCTTTCGTTACTGTGCCATAACGGAACCCCCGTGCTACAGCATAAGAGGACTCGTGAGCCATGTGGTAATCCATATTCAGTAGACCAATATGACTTTTGCGTACTTCAATATAGAAAAATTCATAACCCATGTCCTGGTTGATGAGCCTATTCGCGCGGTGCGTTTTACACTTTGCCTTGAAGGTGTTCGTTCAACAGACCCGTTTCTGCATCATCTTGAGAGAGTCCACAGCGAAATTATGCCACCGACCATTTTCATTCGAGGCTGTTTCGATCCGTACCTATATAAATAGGCCGTGTAGAGCGCCGCCATGATTTCACTTTTGTACGGTAGGTTAACACAACTCCTTACCATGAAGAAGACAAACAGAAGCAACCTGACCAGGAAAAGAATGAAGAGCTGTATTGACCACGGTATTTATACAGCTTCCATTCAAAACACGCTGTCATTGATGTAATGCACACACATGGGGTAAAATGCATCGATCTTTTCCGCATCCTCTTGCAGGTCGCGTCTCGTATTGATATCATGATTCGAAGCATTGTACGATTGGAATAGCGTAACGCTTACTATCGGAAGAGTTGATTGGCAATTCATCATCGCTGAACGTTCCAAAAGCCTGGCATAGCTACAGTGAAGAAGGTCATTACACGTTCTTTACCTAAATGTTCATGAACAGTATGTATAGAAGGCTGCATGCGATGTCATTCAGAGTACGTATAGAAGGTTGCTTGCTGGAGCCTTGCCATCGCTCAATTGACTGAAGACAAGATAAAAGAGTGATAATAACATACCAGTATTATTCAGCTACCTCTCCATTTGACCATAAGGTGAGTATGGGTTATAACAATGCGAGTTTATTCAAGAGGTGCAGTTTGATCTACACGTGGCCGGTCGTTGTTTTAAAAGAACAAGGACCCTGCGTCTCTTCAGGAAAGCATACCGGTCATTCACTTGCCTTCGGAATCGATGCAGGGGAAGTACCGAGTATGTTGCAACCACAGCGTTGACACCAAGCAACGTACACATAATAAATGGTTAACGCTCAGTCCTTTGGCAACAGCCACTCCGCAATGGCATACTGGCATTTGACGAGGACAAAGGTGTAGCAACGTCACTGATTCAGCCCTCCAAGTACAGGCAGCTATGTGCGACTTGCACGCGGGCGGACGGGCCATATCAGCGTCACTCATCAGAACTCAAATTAATACTTTTACAATCTGGCTCATACCTGGACATCCGCATTATATCTAACGCAATCCAGTAGGGCCGTACATCCATCTTCTCACGCAAGGTATAAATTACAAGTTTGCGTTATCTTACGTTACTCAACCAGGTATGGCGACATGCGCACAAAGCACTATCAACAAAGGTGGGGTGGGTACTTTCATCTTTCTATATCGAGCGAACGAGCATTGGGTATAAACGCAATGTGTTTTGTTTCATCAAGGCATCGACCAACGTACAAAACGCTCTTCAGGAATTTAGAAGGCAGATGTTGGCTGGTCAAGGCTCAGCGGGCGTAGGAAAGATAGTGAGCGGTGTTTGGCTTTCCGATGGCCTGCGAGATAAGCTCGTGTAGGTAGTACAGACTCGGTTGGACTTTATACAATAGCCTCGATCGATTCCGCCGAGCAGAGTCACAAACTAGTGCTGAAGGTTGGTTTTATAGACCATTATGAACAGACAACCTTGCATTTATAGCTTCATACTGTACTACTTTCACCCGATGAGGTAGCGTGTGATTGGTTCAGTGTCAGACGTGAGGTGCGATACACATTATGTGCCATAGGTAGATGAAAGCGGGTTAACGTCACCAGACTATTCTACGTAGAAGACTCTATCGCAGCCAGCTGTTGAATGATCTTTATCATCCTTTCGTTCTCTACACCCTCCGAAAACGCTGCGTGGGATGCAATTTAACAGGCTCGAGATCGCCCATACCGTAGTGCAGTTGAAACAGCGAAAGATGATTTGTTATGGTCGGAGGTGTCAGCACGTGATGTGAGACCATCTCATTCGCCTGTGGTCCGCACTTACCCGGGGTTGTGTCCAATTTGGAGATAACTACTACGTTATGTTGGTGGTATGAACAGTCCAGCAATGGAAGATTTTACATAGAGTAGAGAGGAGACGGCGCAAGTAGGCTCGGAAGGAATGATCTCGCCGCTTGAAAAATGGTGAAAGGGCGATCCGAAGACCGGACATGGAGTGGTTTGAGAGGGATGGGATGGGAGACTCTCTTTCCTTCCAGGCAGGCAGTAGCTGTTAATACCATGTTGTATAAACGAAGCGTTGATAAGCGTATCCGTGGAAAAAAAAAGGTTTGGAGCAAGCTTGCTTATCGAATATTACCTATTGCGGTGGGACAACTAAACCCAGCTAGTCAAACCAACGAAAATTTTTACTAGATTATAAAAAAGTGTTGCAACTTGGTCGTCTTACGAGTTTTTTCTTTTGTGAAGCCCTCTCCCCTCTCTCTCTTTCTCTCTCTATGACTGCTTGGATTGACAAGCTCAACGAAAAGGTTGCGGCCTCAAGGTTCGGCCGTTATTTCCAATTGGAAGGATCTGGTCATAAGCGAGAACGTAAAGGAACTCGTTTCAGCACTGAAATCCGTGCTGGTCTGACAACGTAGGTATTCACTTACCATGATCCAATGACCCAAAGTTCAATATATTCATGATATATATATGTCCATTTTGCTGTTCGATGTAGTTTCTTTGCCATGGTAAGTTGGGCTTCACCTCCTTTGGTTGGTTCATAGCCTGTGCTAACCCCACCCACCTTCAACAGGCCTACATTATCTCAGTCAATGCCAGCATTATCAGTGACAGTGGTGGTACTTGTGTTTGCGTAGGAACTGCTGATGATCCTACTTGTGATGCCAACACCGATTATATGAACTGCGTGTACAACATCAAGCTTGACCTTATCACTGGTACTACCGCAGCCTCCATCATCGCCACCTTTTTGATGGGTGTGTTTGCTAACCTTCCCCTCGGATTGGCCCCTGGTATGGGCTTGAACGCTTATTTCACCTACACTGTGGTTGGTTATCACGGTTCTGGCAAGATCTCTTACGAAACTGCACTGGCTGCTGTCTTCATTGAAGGTCTTATCTTCTTCGTTTTGTCCATCCTTGGTATCCGTCAATGGCTCGCCCGTATCATCCCCATGAGCATCAAGATTGCTATGGGCTGTGGTATTGGTCTTTACCTTTGCTTCATTGGTCTTCAAAGCTCGGCTGGTATTGGTTTGGTCACTTTGGACACCGCTACTTTGGTCAGTTTGGGTGCTTGTCCCGATGCCGCTAAGGATGCCAATGGTTCCTGCTTGTGGGGCCATATGACCAACGGCACCACCTACATGGGTCTCTTGGGTTTGATGATCATGGCTGTGTTGTTGCTCTACAGAGCTCGTGGTGCCATTTTGATTGGTATTGTCTTCATTGCCATCACTTCATGGCCCCGTGTCAATGCCGTTACCTACTTCCCTTACACCGATGCTGGTGACCAAATGTTCAACTACTTCAAGCAAGTCGTTACTTTCCGCCCTATGCAAAACACCCTGGCCCAATTCAACTTTGACTTGTCCACCAGTGAGGTTTGGATTGCCTTGATCACTTTCTTGTATGTCGATATCATGGATACCACCGGTACCTTGTACTCTATGGCTCGCTATGGTGGTTTCACCGATGCTTCCGGTGACTTTGAACACTCTACCTGGGCTTTCATGAGTGATGCTCTTTCCATCACCATTGGTTCTTGCTTCGGTACCTCCCCTTGCACTGCCTTCATTGAATCCGGTGCTGGTATTGCTGAGGGTGGTAAGACGGGTATCACTGCTTTGACCATTTGCTTTGGTTTCTTTGTTTCCCTGTTCTTTGCCCCTATCTTTGCCTCTTTCCCTCCATGGGCCACTGGACCTGCTCTTATCTTGGTCGGCTCCATGATGTTGTCCAGTGTGGGTAACATCAACTGGAACTACCCTGGTGATTCCATTCCTGCTTTCTTGACTTTGACCGTCATGCCTTTCACCTACTCCATTGCCTATGGTGTTATTGCTGGTGTTATCTCCTACATCATCATCAACGGTTTCGTTTGGATCGTTGACAAGATCACCTTTGGTAGAATCACACCTGATTACAGCCAACGTGAGCAATGGTGGGTGGGTACCATGGATAAGCCCATCACGCCTACCTGGATCCGCTTTGTCATTGCCAAGGCTCGTGGTCAGCCCTTCGATTTGAACAACGACAGCTTTGATGCCAAGACCGCTGCTGATCATCCTGAAGAAGTTCCCTCCTCTTACACCAACGAGAAGGGTTCTTTGGAAGACAGCCCCGTGGCCATTCCTTTGGAAGAGACTGCCAGCCATCACCAATAAGTCAGTCAGTAAAAGACAACTTTTGACATGACCTCCACATCCTCTTTATCTCTTTCATTTTCGTTTTTTTTTGAAAAACCTCACCCAGAAAAAAAAATAAGGGGGAATTTCTTTTCTTCCATACACCCCATGCTTTTTCCACTATCATAAACAATAATTTCTTTTTTTTTATTATTATTTTTTCCATAATACAAAAAAATCCATGAACCTTTCCAGGTTCCTTAACGATCTTCCAAATGTATACACTGCTGTGCTTCAATGTTTGCTGAGCTTCATTTGAAACCTTGCCAAGCATAAGGTGAGGCACGCTGTCAAAACATTGATTGAAACGGGGGCTTTTATCAACGGTCAAGTAGGAACATGTTTAATACCGCAGACCATGTCAAAAAAAAAACAGTAATAAAATAATGCTACATGGATGTATACTAGGCCCAATAAAATAAAAAGGGAGAAAAAAAATCTACCACTGATTGGAAGGCTCTTGCATCATGGGAGCAGAGATGCTTTGAGCAATCATACGACCTTGTTCACGGTTCTGTTCATATTGACGCTGCTTTTTTCGTCGGTACGCTCTGACCACCGCCACGGTGAGACCAGCATAAAGGACGGTGGAAGCACCTACAGCGATGCCAACCACCGCGCCCTTGGACAGACCAGGGGAGCCAGCGCTGGTAGGTCCAGTATTCACGCCTTGATTATTGGGATCAATCACCGGTGAAGAGGTGCTGGAGGTGACAGCATAGTTTTGCTGCACAGGGTAGGTGGTATCGATCAGCTTGGCCAGCTGTCCATTGGAGGGGGAAAACAACGCACTGTTGGGGGATCGGATTTGGTCTTGCAGGTTGCTCACTGACTCGGAGGGAATGCTCAACGTGACAATCACACCGCTGGTACTGTCGTCTCGCTTGGTCAATGAGGTTCCACTGCTTGTGATCGACACAACAATGATATCGTCCACAGAACAATTGATGGCCGACACTACAAACAACGGCAACGCTTGGACAAACTCAGCCGTCAAGAGGGGATCTGCTACCATTTGAGGATAGGACAGGTAATCGAACTTGAGGTTGGCCGGTGTGTTGGTCGCTGCGAAGAGAGAGGGAGGATGATATGAATAAAAAGTGTAAAATGGACGGGCTGGTCTGACTGAATCACTTACGTGGAATAATGGCATCAACATTGGGAGCAATGAACTGAGGCAACGAGCTTGAATCGGCGGGGCTACTTGTTTGCGTGGCGCTAGGGTCCACACTAAAAATGGCGCTGACGGCTACGTTGGTGGAATGCGTTGCCGTTCCAGTGGTAGTAGTGGCCACACTAAATTGACTCAACCAGGTCATGGTCTGGTAATGGTAAGTCGATGTCGGTGTGAACGCCGACGAACTAGTGGAGCTAGTAGTAGTACTATCAGTCGTGGTGGTAGTTGCTGTGGTGGTCGGAGTCTCCGTAGTGGTGGTTGAAGTCTCAGTACTGGTAGTTGAAGTCTCTGTACTAGTGGCTGACGTCTCAGTACTGGTGGTTGAAGTCTCCGTACTAGTGGCTGACGTCTCAGTACCGGTGGTTGAAGTCTCCGTACTGGAAGTCGAGGTGCTCGTACTGCTACTATCAGTTTTGGTGCTGGATGCGGCTGTACTGTTTTTACTTGTACTTCCAGTAGCCGTGGTATCGGATAGCGTTTTGTTAGCTGTGCCAGTGGCAGTAGCATCGGATAACGTAGTGGAAGACGTACTGAGCGTACTGTGAAGATGATGTGTGGTCGTGGCATTGGCCGTAGTAGTACTGATATCAGTAGCATTGGCAGTGGTATGATGACCTGAACTTGTCGGACTGGTGATAGTGGAACTGTGGCTATGATGGGTAGAGGTAGACGGAGCCGTCACGGTTGAAGTAGCATTATGGTGTCCGGACGAAGTAGACGTGGTCCCGAACAAAGCGCTCAAAAAGTTAACAGTGGTAGATGTGGATGTGGCTGTTGACTTTGATGAATCACTGGTGGACGACGAGTGATGATGGCTAGTCGATGTAGACACCACCGAGGAGTCAGTCGACGAATGATGATGGCTAGTCGATGTAGGCACCACCGAGGAGTCAGTCGAGGAATGATGGTGACTAGTCGATGTAGGTGCAGAAGAGGAGTCAGACGACGATTTGTGATCGGTCGTCGTTTGAGGAGGAGCGAATAATTTACTCAATAAATCAACCGTGGTAGTGGTGGTGGTGGTGGTGGTGGACTTTTCATGGTGGGTCGAAGTAGGCTTTGACGAGTGATGAGACGACGAAGATGACTTGTGCTTGGTTGTGGTCGTTGTAGGAGCCGGGCCCAACAAATCACTCAACAAACCACCAGCATGAGTTGATGTTGTGTGGTGTGTGGAAGTCTCTTTGGATGAAACGTGGTGTGTAGATGTCTTGGTCGAGTGATGAAGCGTAGTCGACTTCTTAGAAGTGGTCGACTTGGCATGATGACTCGTGGTGGTGGTTTTCTTATGCTTTGAGGTGGTTTTGGTAGAGCTACCGAACAGGGCACCCAACAAATCGAAATCAGTGGTGGTGGTGGTAGACTGGCATTTAAAAAATTTAAAATTAGTGCCTGAACAACCAAACGTCGACATGACAAGAACCTGACATTCACCTCATCGTGGGTAGTCAGCGCACGGTGTTGGACGGGAGCTGCGGCTGAGGCAAAGGCACAGAACGCAGCCAAGAACAGTAAAACGAAGGGCAGGGGCTTCCTCTTCGACATGGCGCACAAAGGGCTGGAGTAGGCTACCTTTGAATG
Organism: Umbelopsis ramanniana AG; assembly: GCF_025399195.1. Classification (NCBI taxonomy): domain Eukaryota; kingdom Fungi; phylum Mucoromycota; class Umbelopsidomycetes; order Umbelopsidales; family Umbelopsidaceae; genus Umbelopsis; species Umbelopsis ramanniana. The sequence goes on from NW_026252113.1 coordinate 242,354, forward strand.
TGATGGAGCCGAGAGAGAGAGAGAGAAGGAATGGAAGGACGAAGAGGTCTGCAGGCCATTCGTTTCTTTACGAGAACCATGTAGCAGCGGATGTACAAATTTACAAGGGAACGCAACCTTTTTTTTTCAGGTATCACAACTTATATTGCAGTGTCCTGGGTACTGGATCACACCGTCAGTCTCCTGAAATTGAATAGCCGACTCCTTTACTTTTTTATTGGAAGCAGTTGTTTTTATAAAAGATCTTTTGACAAGTACTGGCTGGCTACTTCACCAGGACGAGAGAGAAAGAGAAGACACACTATGTATAACAAAAAGAGAAGAAGGTTTCTCTCCCGTTTTCGTCGCTCAATTCTAAACTAACTTTGGAAATCGAGTCGCTGTCTAATCCTTCATTGGGCTAAAAGGTAAAATGATAAAAAGACAGGAAGTAGTTAGATACGTGTTACGGTTGCAAAAGATGGACGCAGCATAGCCTGGACTCCAAAAAAAAAAAAATTGCTGCTGGTAAAAGCAACGTGTGGATCTTACCTGATATCGCCTTCTTCTTCACGAGGAGCAGGGGATCCAGATCGGCTACGGTCAGAGAACGCTTCCTTAGCAGGACTTCGGCTGCGGCTAGCACTGCGGTCACGACGAGAAGAGCTTCTCTTTCCATTACGGTCCTCGCTATCACGTTCAGGGGAGGCTGAACGATCACGGGAAGGAGAGCGACGGCGTTCATCGTCACGGTCACGGCGAGACGAGCGACGAGGAGATCTGGAGCGGGAACGAGATGGGGAGCGACGACGGCTGCGACGAGGAGGAGATCGACTGTCAGAGCGGCTACGTGATCGACGGTTAGAGCGACGGTCCTTATCAGCCTAGAGTGAGTACACGTGCATAACGTTAACAATGGAAATTTAGAATAAATGGTTTAGATTGAGCGGTAAAAAAGAGATCTAGCCATACCTCACGGAGAGTGACTTCGTGTCCGTTCAATTCTTGACCATCCAATCGTTCAAGAGCAGCCTTCATGTCTGAGCGAGAGCGGAACTCAACAACACTGAATGGGCCATAAAGAAAAAGGTTAGACTATTTTTCACGGGTAAATGCAAGAGGTGTTCATAAAGTCAGGAAAATTTTGTATGCTAACCCTTCACCATCTCGGTCCTTGAGAATATCAGCAAAAGAGACTTCTCCAGCCTTGCGCATAAAGTCCTTGAGATCCTGGAAACAGAGCAAGCCCACAATTAAAAAAGTAGGGAAGCCAGAGAGGTAAGAGACCAGTCAGTCATCAAGTCCTTCATCAAATTGCAAAGCGGGGGAAAGAGAAAGGAAAATGGGAAGAAAGACAACAGCCCCACCAGAAGAGAGAGAGAAACGCAAGTGCAAGTCATTTTTTCCTGTTGCCCAGCCAATTTTCTCGCTCAAAGAAACAAATAATGAAAACACCTCGGAAAAGCCGTATCCCAGGGAGAGAGAAATCACCCACGTATTCAACTCGGGAGGGGTCATTTTTTTTTCCATTGGGCCATTCCAAGAGGAAGACAAAAGGGATAGAGAAAGGGAAAGGGAAAGAAGCGTCTAAGCGGCGGCGACGGAGTCAAGGAAGGAGGGAAGAGTTACCTGCCAGCTGGTCCCGGGAGCAATGCCGTTAACAATAAGGCGGTGTTGAGAGCGACTACAAAAAAAAAGCCGGAAATCAAATGATTAGTGACATGAAGGGCGACATGGCAACCCCGGCATGGGCCCAATTCTTACTCATCACGACGACCGCCGCGACCACCTCGTTCCTCACGGCGTCGGTTACCGCGGGCAATTTCAACAATGAGTCTATAAAATAAGCATGAGACGTTGAGCGAGACTACATGACACGGGGGTGGGGGAATTTACCTTTCACCAAGGAATTCCTTGCCGTGAAAGTCATAGACGACATCTTCAGCATCTCTGTTGTCTCTGAATTCAACGAATCCAAATCCATTCTTCAAGTTGATTTCACGAATGTCGCCATATCCTCTGAAAAGCTTTTCGATGTCGCGATCTCTGCAATCACGGGCGAGACGTCCAAGATAAACTCTGGTAGACATATTGTTTTTTTTAAAGGTTCAATGGGGAAGAGAAAGAAACAAGTAGCCACACTCAGCTAAACCGTGCAACAACACAAAATAATTTTTTCTCGTCTTGGGCTGGGGTTCGGTCTCAACTTGACTTACAAAAAAATTCGCCCAATCACCTTGAGAGAAAATAACCTTGGTGCCTTCGCTGAGCCAATGAACATGGATGATATAATGATTATACTACAGAAGCTTTTATTGTTTAAAAATGACCTGGGGTATCAGCTTCTTTCTCTATCTATACTACGTCTATTTCATGCATGGGGAAAGAGTCCTGCCCTTCTTTTATGCTGCAGACATAGCTTCGTATGGCGGTGGTAATAAGTCAGTGGATGGCAATGTGGAAAATCCGCCAGCTTCCCCGTCTGGCTCAGCTGTGTAAATAGGAAGGTCCCAGTCGATATCAACGTCTGGTACTTGTCGGTGACTAGTCGATTGTATCAACAATGAAGTGGTCCCTGACCTTGCCCGTAGGCCAGATGATGGAGATTGGCCGTTTGGATGATGGGGAGTGAAGTTGGTTATCTGCTTGATGGAACGATCAAACATTTGGTTGAGGCCAACCGCCAGTTCCAAAAGGTTGGAGGTAGAAGGCAAAGTGAAGCGTTTGCGTTGATTTTTGCGTTTGCTATCTTGGTCAGATTGCACACTGTGAGGTCGAAGCACCACCATAATGGAGGACAGAGGATTCATCACACTGTATATTGTACGAATATACTTGACTTGAACTTCAATCGTATTCGTTTGGTCATCGACTTCTCGTGAGTTGGAACTGGCTCGTTGTAATAGAATTTTAATTCTACTGTGTTTGCAACAATACGATACAATATCCGTAAGACTGCCTACAAATGCAAAGGCGCTATTGTTGTTCAAGGATAGTCCAATTTGGGACAGTGCGGGCGGCTGTACCATTTGTGTGGCGGATGTAAGGTATCCCCAATACATTTTAGAAGATAACATGGAAAGAAAGTAACGAGAAGAGAAGGGTATTAATAAAGAGAAATATAGGTGCACTCCGTTAAAGAGAGCGATTGGTTATTCGGGTTTCAGATCAATCTGAAAGGCGCAACATTCAACCGGTTATTCCGCTGGGTGAGATGACAGAGCCGCCTCCAAAATTAGCCCTCCTACAATCGTCGTTTCCGAACCAAACCTGGAAAAATGATGAGGAGCCTTGTTTGTTCCAAAGGAAAATAGAGCGGCATCGATGTAGGCATGCACTGCTGCTGTTACCACAGACATCCTTCCCCATGTCGCCTGCAATATGTCAACGTCTCATCTATCTCGACCTTCAGGCAAGTACATGATGTATCTTAACATAGAAACACCTTCATAACAGATATGTAAGGGGGCTGCAGCTTTGGGAAAGTCCCTTGTGGCCAAGTAAATGTTTTTTTTGCTCGTGTAATTTCTTCAGTTTCCATTCACTTTGATTTAACATTGGCCAGTCAGATGAACCGTAAAGTAATCATCTTAAATAAAATAAAATATACTATCTTCTAATACACCTCCCTGTAATTTAAAGTGAAAGCCACATGTTTCTTCCTCTCTCCTTCATTATCAATAATCTGATTATGAAACCCGGGGATTGTCTAGACATCACCAAATTAAGTGTATCGTTTATGATTTTGGTCACTTTCTATTCCCATGGCATTTTGTACTATCAGAATGATCTAGAATGGGTTTGAATTAAACACTGTCGTGAAGTCAATCAATGGAGAGTGGAAATGGCCGCTCATTTATAAAATGATCAGAACGAGCCCTGTTCATCTCATTGAAGTCGAAGCCTTTTAAATGCTTTGAAAGTTAACATAGGAGCTGCCTTTTAACTCTTTCATTTTTGTCAAGTGACAGAGTTTATATCCTTAAGCTTTATGGAAACCTCGCCTGTACTGTATAGTATATAAAGTCTTGTATACTCCCTTGATAGCCACAATAATCGCCTATGTGCATTTATCCAGAAATTTAAGAAGGCATGCAAACGAAAATCAACTCCTTATCAGTAAACAAGGTATTTATTTTTGTCTAACTGACTTTTCACCTACTTAGCATTTAGATTTTCGAATAATACTTCCAAGCTCTTTCTTTCACTGCACTTTAATTTGTACAAGACAAATTGGTATGTCTTGCAGGCTTAATTGAGCCTCATTACTCTATGATTGATTAAAGCTAAGACTGTCCTACTAACAATGTCGCAAAAGAGCCTTCTGCTGAGGATCCAGTAGGTCACAGCTTGGCACTGACGTAGGTTGAGCCCATTGACATGATGAGAGGAGTTTGAAAAATATGATGTAATAGGTGGTGGAAACTCAGAGGAAAGGTATAAATGTGAATGGTTTCCCTTCAGACTGCTAGTCATTTATTACACCCAAAATGGCTTCAATCGATCATTTACACCCCTCAAACGCTATGAACTCTGAAGAAATTCAGGTTCCCCAGGAGAACACCGCTGAACTGAAAGACCCCAATGATCCTATGTTCAAGACACCTGAAAAGCGACCCGTTATGGAGTCCGACAACTCATCCTTTGGTCCTATTAACCCTGCCTTGGAGAACATTGACGCTGAACCTAGCAATCTTCCACCCCAACCAAACTACTGGAGAGGTCAGATGAATGAAATCAAAGGTACTGTGCAACAGGTGGTAGGCAATATCAAGCAAGATGGAAACTTGACCAGTAAAGGTGAACAAGCCAAGATTGAGGGACAACAGGAGAAGGCAGCTGCTCGAGCTGTAGAGGATGAAAAGGTCGAGCGAAGAGAGAATAACTAGGTCGCTACTATACCCAGGCTATTATGATAGTGAACTTTTTGATGTATATACATAAATTGAATACCTTAAACGCAGCATAACAACCATGGTGATGTTGTAGACTGTAGGAGTGAAACTTTGGTTAGGTGTCCGAGGTGAAACCAGCATGGGGAGATCTCCTCAGCTTGGGATTTTCCCCGAAGTGTTTTTTTTTCATGCAAAAGTAAAACACCTACCTAGTCAAATCACCTTCCAGTTTTCTCTGTGAACTTCTCTACCTTGAACATTTTCTTTTAACTATGCCTCATCATCCATCCGATCAACACTCCCACTCCAAGAACCCTTTCAAGCAAACACACGTGAGTAAAGCTTTGTGATGAAAGAACGTTTGTCGACGTTCTGCTCATAGCAGTGTTTGTATTTTTGCACAGGGTTCCATGGCACAAGGTAGCAAAGATACCGAGGAGCCGCAAATCAGCTGGGTAAGTGGTGTTCAATGCATGATGGAAGGTAGTTTTCAAACTCATTTATGACGGCTCTCTAGTCCCAAATCGATGCTATGGAAGAAAAAGCTCGCAAAGAGAAAGAACAAGACGAGCCTATCCTAGCTGCCAATGCTCGAAGAATGTCTGATGCCATTAGGGAACGTCAAAAGTCTCTTTAAATGAAAGAAGTGATTGCTTTTTGTAATAGCCATGATGTGTGGCGCGACTCAAATAAAAAAAAAAAATTTGTACAAACTTGGTGAGCAAAGCCGTCTGCTGCAACTGAAACGTGTGTACCACCTCTTTTCGTTTCTTTTCTATCCTCCTTGGTTGTTTTTTTTTCTAATGGTTCAAACCGTTCCTTGCAAGTACAAAACCGGCAAGGTTTTGGGCAATGGTACTTATGCCACCGTGAAAGGTAAAGCACTCTAGCCCCCGCTCGCGTCTAAGCGTCGAAACTAACCAACCCCCCACCCCCAATGCCAATCTTTCAGAGGCAATGCACGTAAGTGAACTGCTCAGTCATCGAGAAATTAGTCCCCATTCTTCACGCTGACTTGTTCTTAAACTGCATTAGATCGAAACTGGCAAATACTATGCTGTGAAAATCATTAACAAAAGATTGATGGAAGGTCGTGAGCATATGATTCGTAATGAGATCAATGTGCTGAGGAAAATCTCTCAAAATCATAAGAACATTTTAAGTCTGGTTGACTACTTTGAAACTCTTAATAACTGTAAGCTTTGTTGTCCGCTTTATCCATGCTGGTTTACCCACCTTTGCTCACCCTTCTTGAAACCCCCCAACCACATAGTGTACCTGGTGACTGATCTTGCTCTGGGAGGAGAGTTGTTTGACCGTATCTGTCAAAAGGGTAGCTATTTTGAGCGTGATGCTGCTCATCTTGTCCGAGTCATCGTCGAAGCGGTTGCATACTTGCATGATAATGGCGTTGTGCATCGTGGTAAGTTGTGATATGCGAGTAAAAGCTGTTCTTGGGATTGCGCAGTTTTGGGTATACAGATCATGAGTTTCCCATTGTTCTGACTGTCATCGTTCTTTCTTGATTATAGATTTGAAAGTAAGACAGGATCTATTTGACTGAACTTCTTGATGCGTTTTCAGTTGTGTCTCATGCATTCTCTGTCCATGTTTTAGCCCGAAAATCTCTTGTTCCGCACACCTGATGAAGACTCCGATCTACTTATTGCGGATTTCGGTCTTTCACGCATCATTGATACTGACAAATTTCACGTTCTCACTACCACTTGTGGTACACCTGGTTATATGGTAAGTTGTTGAGGCTTATCGGTGTGGATGGATTTTCCATACCAGCATAGTGTTATTTTCACCACTCTGGGATATTAAAACCCCCTCCCCCCTTTTTTTTCATAGGCTCCAGAGATCTTCAAGAAGACTGGCCATGGTAAACCAGTGTAAGCCAGCGATTCATTGATTGTTCAGCTTCAACCCATCACCTCACACTTCTTTTACCTTGCCATCAGAGACATGTGGGCTATTGGAGTCATCACTTTCTTCCTTCTTTGCGGTTATACACCTTTTGAACACGACTCTAATATCGATGAGATGCACGCTATCATGCATGCCCAGTACAGCTTTGATGAGCAATTCTGGCATGGCGTCAGCCCCCAAGCAAAAGACTTCATAACCAAACTTTTAACCATTGAGCCTGATCTCCGACTCACAGCCCACCAGGCATTAGAACACCCATGGTTGCAAGTTGAAGTTAAGCCTTCTGCTGAGGAGGGTAAGGACTTGTTGCCCAATGTTACCAAGAACTTCAACGCTCGCCGGACATTCAAAAAGGCCGTCGATATGGTTCGCCTATCGCAATACCTCGGACACAAGCATGCAGCTTCCATGGGCGGTGGTAAGAGCCGACTCGACAGCACGCATCAGGGTGTGCAAGATTTGGATGTACAGCCTGTACAGGAGGGCTTGGAACAAGTGCTCATGACGACTGACTAGAATTTTTGAATCCCCCTTCCTCTCACCGCCTCTTTATCAACCAACCAGTTCTATTCCTGTTACTATATTGTTTTCCTCTCCTTCGCCAAATGTCTCTATTTCTCATACTTTACTATACTTGTCTTTATGAAATGGAGTGTTATTTGATACAATGAAGCCACTGTGGTTTGTTTTTATATGCAATCTACGATGCCGCCGACTCGTCTTTTTGTTGCTCCTGTTTTTCTTGTTCTCGCCGCCGTCGCTCCGCTGCCTCTAACATGGGGTTAGCTGGCCTTTCGCCGCTCGGTGCTGCGGACGAGCCTACCCGCCGGCCGTGGTGCATTCCTGCAAATGGCGCAGAAGTGGATGCAGTGGGTTTTTTTGGCTTTTTCTTTTCCTTCTCTTTGGTTTCTTGTTGTTGTTGCTGCTGTGATGTTCGTGAATTCTGCGTTCGTGTGCGTACTGTGAATGACATTCTCAGCAGTGTTGGTTTGAGTGAAAGTGTGGGTTACGGTCACGTTTCGTCGCTACAAATTTTTACAGCGTCCGGGTTCCCTTATGAAAGACACAGAGCAGCTTCGACCAAAGACTTTCTCCCGCCCATGTTAACGCTTTGCTATATGAATAAATACCACAGATATAAGTACAGTTTCGTTTTTATTGTTCAAATTAAACCTTGTGATGCTGCTGCCTTCCCTTGGATTTACTTATACACACTTGAAAAATGAAGCGTTCTTCGCAACACCTACGCTTGAGAACCCTCACTTAACCACTTGGGTCGAGCTTCCTCCATCTCAGCTTTAGCCTCTTCGATCTCCTTCTCGGTATTTTCAATCATCTTCTCCACAGGAAGGATCTCAAACTTGCCCTTGCCGAAACCGACCATGGTGGAATCAGAGTGTTGGATCATCTTGAGCATGGATGTTTTGGCCCAGTAGCTGTACATCTTGGTCAAATACTCCTTGTTGTCACCATTATGTACAGGATAGGCTAGAATGCGTTTGTCTTCCCAGTCAATGGTATCGCCTCCCACGCCAAATTGTCCCACCACGTCGTTAAGGTACATCTGCTCAGCGTTATGAAGCACTCCCTTCTGACCATATCCGATTTTCCAGAACGGTTCTGTCACATCGGCATTGAGCCAGGAGCCGTTGTTGAGCCATTGTTGGTATCCTTCTCTATCCGGTTCCCATTGCAAGAAGAACGGATCGTCCTTGTGCGCGGCCAAGACGATGGTTCTCTCCTCGTCTTCGCCTACCTTAAATTTCGCTATGTACACGGGCCAGTAAAGAGGATAAGCTGCGGCGAACTCTAGTTGGACGTCGTTCATTTGGTAATTAAACTCTTTGCCTTCGATAACCGTGTCATTCACAACGTCGACTCGGTCAGCAATATCAAGGAGTGGGCTGACGCTGAAAGGAATGACTTCGATATCTTCGACGTCTTGGTACATACTTGGCGAAAACGGGACAGCATCTTGAATGTCTTGGTTGTGAGGTTTACCAAAGGATACGTAATGCAGAGGGTCGAATACAAACCCCGGCCAATAGCTATCAAATGCCATGCCCAGCATGGAATTTTGCATATCCTTCTCATCATTTCCCATATTGGATTGCAGCGCCGTTCCTTTTCCAGAAACTGCAATATCAAGGTACCAGAAGGGCAGGTAAGCCTTGCGTAGCTCGAGGTCTTGCGCTTTTTCGTCAACTTTGGGTTTGGTGCGAGTTATGGCCTGGTGTAAGAAGAATAAGCACCCTAAACAATTGTATTCAATGTCCTATACCAAATGCCTACATACACTTCCGAGAATTTTGAAAAAGCTAGCAAACGTGTGCTCGTTCACATAGGCAGTAAGGTCGATCAGAGAGCGTGCCTTTTCTTCTGACAATTTGAAGGGCAGTGCATGAATCTTGCTGTGTGGATTGCTTTGACTGAACAAGCGTGGTGTCGTGGCTAGTCTACGAACGCTCTGTAGCGCCGGGCGTGCAAGAATACGAGGGGTTCGTGGAATTCGAAGCATGGTCGCCAGGGTGGGGAAGTTGAGAAGGTGTGACTGGGATCACGTTTCGCGTCTGGCCTCTCCGCGACAATTTTATACAATAAAAAAAAAAGGAAGCACGGCAGATGACGACAATTCATTAAACAATCACAACAAATGGCAAGCCAGTGGGTAGCCATTCGACCCAAAGAACCTGAACACGCCGGTATGTACATTTAGGCGATATGTTCTGCGGTTTAACCGAGATCTACATCCTACATCGATCTAACTGACAGCGACCAACTACAGGTGCGTCCGTCAGCATTCAGGCACCCCATCCTCGTACAGGTACTTCACAGCCAAAAATATGCAAAAATCCTGGAGAGTACTCAAGAGCTAACATCGATAATCTCGTATCGTACAGGTGATCCTAGTCGATACGTACTGCAGCAGGATGGTGTGTTGCTCGAAGTGCAAAAGGTCGAAGCCGAACACAAGCAAAGTTGGTTGATAGGAAACTCCGTTCAAAAAAGTACATACCTCATTGCTGCTATACCATCTGTCTCGTGTTGATTTTAATTTAAAATTGATGGTTAGATGGTGTATTGTACATGATGACGCCGATGGATCCATTGTTCGTACTGTTGCCAGTACTGGCCGAAACACGCAAGAAGGTAAAGTACTAACATGATAGTTTCAACGCTCAGATCCGTCCACACTCCCCTAATCGTATCCTTCTCTAAACCAACTCTAATCTTTCGTCGAATTACTGTCTTCGCTTCTATCAGTCGGCAGAATCAGATGGTAGATTTGTTCAATATGACAGCATATTTAGTGATGCCGACGATGACCAAAGATATCAGAGCTTGCATCGTTTGGCTGATATACCCGGTCTACCAGCGCAGCTTGGCCATCTCTGTGATCAACAAGGTGAGTGGATTTTCTCGTCTGTAGAGCGCTGTTGATTTGCGCCCCTAACATAGTGTGGAACTGCAGAATATATGAAAGGCGAATTCGTATACAGACTGAATGAAGACAAAACATTAAAGTGGCTTCGGCTTAAGGTAAAGCAGCTAATCAGCCATTGTATTACGAAGACATTCCAAAGTCTTACAGATTTCTATGCACTTTTGCTTCTCTCTTCAGGTGGAAGCGGTGGCAGATAATGTTGAAAAGATGCCTATCCTACTTCAATTCATTAATGAGCAGCTGTTTGACATTGATGCACCCCAGACGGATACAAGCATTAGATCTGGTAAGAAGCTCGCAGAATGGATCCCCATGAATCAAAATTAATTATCTAATCGTATATCACATTTTTTTGATGTTTATTTATGTAGACGCCTATACTTGGGCCGGAATTCAAGTGGTTTCAGAGTACATAACAGATGCATGGCAAGAAAAGCTTAACCAAAGCTATAGGTAAGCATTAGTTTATAACTCTCTTTTATACTTTCTTTCAAAGGTTAACAACTTACATACAGCTTGACCAACTTGAAGAGCCAAGTCGAAGAGCACAAAAAGAAACAGGAGATACAGTTTCAAAACTATGTAACGCACGATCCTACAGAATTTGCCAAAGCCAAGCGAGAGGCATCTGATTTATCTGATCAGGGTTCAAAGGTAATTATGGACAATGTTATCAAATGGTGGCACATGTATTAACATTAGGCATTAGAAACCCAAGCTCTCTGCAGGACAGAAGACGCTTGCCAAGGCAAATATCAAAGGCATGAAATCTTTGGCTTCCTTTTTCGCCAAAAAGTAGACAATAAACTTTCCCCATCTGACTCCGTAATCATCGTCCCTTTTTTTTTTGTTGCCGGATCATGAGGATTCGCACAGTTACTGCCTTCGTTGCCTTAGCGCCCGAGTATGAAGACTCACGCTCTGCTTGGGAGCCGTTATTTCGCCAGGCAGTAGACACCATTACTATTGCAAAGGCTGCTCTTGAGGCCAAAGGTTACGAGGTGCAAACCACTCGCATTGCAACCAACCCATTCCCGGAATTCACCCGGCATGACACCGTGGAAAACGCATGCACCATTCTTGACGACATCTGCAGTGACCTGGGTAAGCGTTTGAGCTTTATGGCTTGCTTCCCGAGCGCTTTCAACTCAACTGCTTCCATTAGGCATTATGATGTTGAACATTGGCCCCGCTTCGGATGTCGACATTATTGCTCGAATCCCTCACCTTATCGCGGTATGATATATATATTTTTTTGGCTACCTGTTCAACTTAAGGTCAAGTAGACTGTAGATCCGCTGTATCATGGCTTGCTAAACGTCGCCTGTTCTCCAGTCCACAAAACATTTATCCATGTCGAGCACCATCCCTATCAAAGCCAACGGGGTAATTGACCAGGCGGTGAGTACAATTGATTTGTAGTTGTTAGATACTCAGCCAGAACGCTTATATCTTTTCGTCACTTGGCCTAGTATGCCATTCAAGGTGCAAAGGTTATCAATGCCATTGCAGATCATTCTCCAGACCTTAATTTCCGCTTCTGCGTATCGGCAAACACAAAGCCAGGCATACCGTTCTTTCCAGTTGGCTATGGCCCATCGTATGTCAAGGGTTCCGCATCGCAAATATCGTTTTCCCTAGGTTTAGAGTGTTCGGATTTGGTGGTAGTTGCTTTTGAGCGTGCAAGAAAAGACGGCCCTGCCCAAGGTGACGATCAAGACCCCTGGGATTTGGCGGAAAATTATTTACGAGTGAGCAGTCGGTACATCATACTGTTTTCCGTTTTCCTTCGTTACTGATGGCCCTCCCTGTAGCATGAAATGGAATCTGCATGCAAGCCAGTGGAGCAGTTGATGCAATCGCTGGTATGCCCTGCTTCCTATACCGGCATTGATGTTTCCGTTGCACCAACGTGTGGATCCGACGCCATAAATACGAGTCTTGTCACTGCGTATGAAGCTGTTATTCCAAAGTTTGGCGGCGCCGGCACGTTGACCATTTCAGCCATGATAACTGGTGTCTTGAAGACTTTGGATGTCTTGGTACGTTACAAGGATATCGCTCCTACTTTTTTTTTGTTTGATCTGCCTTGGCTAATATGGCGTGGCGTTTTTGATTGTTAGAAATGCGGTTACTCAGGGCTCATGTTGCCTATCATGGAGGATGCTGGGCTAGCCAAGCGGTTTGCCGAGAGGACGTATTCCGTACAAGAAGTCCTTCTCTATAGCACTGTGTGCGGATGTGGTCTGGGTAAGTGAAACAGTGGGTATGAAGTTGGGGCATTTGAGTGTTTCTAAATTTCAAATCGCTATTCAGACTGCGTACCTATAGCTGGTGATACGCCATTGAAGGCGTTGGCAAACTTACTGGCTGATATGGCGACCCTTGCCTACCGAGTAAGCCTCCTCGTCGTTGCAACTTTGACATCATTCCTATCTCTACTAACCACCCTCCCTTATTCCATCAGTTGAATAAGCCTCTGTCAGCTCGCATGTTCCCTTTCCCTGGACTGAAACAGGATATGGCTACTGAATTTGATAATCCACTCCTTGTAAACACCAAGGTTGTCAAGCTCGAATGATAGAAAATATACTTTTTATTTATGAAGAATCTTTAGCGATCCCTCCAAACAAAAAGATATGGCAATATTAGAAAGTGACTATTTACAATGGTGTGAATGCACTTGGGTTTGTTCATTTGTTCGCTTGCTGTGTCTTTTGGATCTGAGGTTCACCAACAACTCCCTTTGGATCATTGTCGTCAACCTTGGTGATGTGTTCAGTATCTTGCCACTTTGCCTCCTTGGGTCTATCTCCAATGGACTCAATCACCTCTGTGGCTTCAGCATTGCGAGGTCTGGCATGGAGAGCAGCGGAATTGGGTTCGCGGCCTATAGTGTGGGTGATTTTGACTTCGTTTTCTTGAGCAGACATGTTGGGAATGTTGATGCAATGTTCTGGTTTGCTGGCGGTTTATATAATTGATGTTTGGCAGGTTCTAACATCATATTTACTTCAAGATGACAAAAAAAAATACCGAGTTTCAGACGATAGGTTCGGTCTCCGCCTGTCAGATTTTGTGTTCTGACAATTCGACCAGAACACCCAACTTTTTTTATGGCCGGGCAGGCAGTAAAATTCCATGCCTTTCGATGGTAGAGAAAGATAGTTTAGAATGGGTAGTACCAACTTTAAGAACTGGACACTAAATGTCAGTCCGCCCTACTCTCTCCCTTGCTTTCTCTGATTCGTTATTGCATAACAGGTACTGAATAGGCTGCTGTCAAACTAACATTAAAAAACTGTAGTGTACCGATGCATCTGTCAAAGGCTGCTGGTCAAGCGTCATGGGAAAACGGTGTGTACAAAATTAGAGTTGGGGGAGGAATATCAGCAACATTGGAGCAAGCAGTTAAGCTCTGAAATGACGTATTGCTTATGGTGTTTATAGGCATCGTGGTACTGCTCATTGGCCCACCACGAACCACTTTGCCAAATTGAATGAGTTGTTTTTTTTTCCCTCCCTGAGTTTTTTGGTGCAGAAAAAATTGCGCGGCTGTTATTGGGTAATAACGCGTCACGTCACACCTTTAAAAACTAGCGGGGCATTGTTACGGCGTTCGAAACGTTTCTCTTCAGTTCTTTTTATAAAACATGTCTAACCCCAAGGTAAAATAGGTGGTTGAAAAGCTCAAAGGTGATGGTGACCATGGAAAACTCATATTGCTGTATTAGGTCTTCTTTGATATCTCTGCCGGTGGCCAACCCCTCGGTGTAAGGCTTTTAACCTATCGATTGGCTTGGTCGCGATCCTCTACTGACGTGTTTGCATTTTCAGCGTGTCGTTATGGAGTTGAGAGCTGATGTTGTCCCCAAGACCGCTGAGAACTTCCGTGCTCTCTGCACTGGCGAGAAGGGCTTCGGCTACAAGGGCTGCAGCTTCCACCGTGTCATTCCCGTAAGTTGTCTTTTTTGCTATTATTATTTTTTTCCTATTTGGCGGGCTTGGGGTTGTTGATGGACCCGCGCCTTTCCGTGACTGGTAATTTCCGAACCCACATCCATGTTGTACTGACACGCTTTTTTTTTTTCTTATGCAGCAATTCATGCTCCAGGGTGGTGGTAAGTGATCTCAGTCTAGGCCATGTTGTATGCGAATGCATTGACTTATACCACTTTTTAGACTTCACCAAGGGCAACGGTACTGGTGGCAAGTCCATCTACGGTGAGAAGTTCGCTGATGAGAACTTCACCCTCAAGCACACCGGTCCCGGTATCCTCTCCATGGCCAACGCTGGACCCAACACCAACGGATCCCAGTTCTTCATCTGCACTGTCAAGACCGCTTGGCTCGATGGCAAGCACACCGTCTTCGGTTCCGTCGTTGAGGGTTTGGATGTCGTCAAGAAGGTCGAGACCTACGGTAGCCAAACTGGCCGCACCTCTGCCAAGATCGTCATTGACGACTGCGGTCAATTGTAAATTGATTTCTGTTTAGTTTGCGATAAGATATAAAATTTGAGAAAATCTCCCTTGCTTTGGGAAATTTTTATCATCGTTACAGTATGATGCTTGGCCGAAATCTAAGAATATGGTTGGTTTACGTCACTTACTACTAGAGCAATCATGCTCCATCAGATAAGCCTTGACCACAAAGCTAGAGTTAAATGATTCCCTAGCTAAAGTGAGTGTGGTGTCAAAAGTCACCGATCGGCTGCCGGCCAAGTTTGCATTTTTGCTCTCTTGCTAAGTTCCACATACGTAAATTTCGAATGATGGCGACAAAACTGAGCACAAAGTATTTTGGCCCGGCAAAGGTGCCTTTCTGTCATCTTGGCTATGCTATAACTCTCCACAGCATCTCTATAATGCCCCATTCCTGCAAGTAGATCGATATAGGCTCTTACAGTTACCTGCCCATGTGTGTCATTACAAAAAGATTCAACGCTTTTCTTTAGTAGGTCCCTCTTGAGTTGATAACTCGTAAGGTTTGTCTGCCGCTTTCACTCGGAGACCAGCGTGTAAATTTTCCTTGATGTCTCAGTCTGCAAGTATAGAATATCCCTACTACAATTGCGTGGCATGCGAGAAAAAATATTTCGAATATCCGAAGAAAACCTATTTCCCAATTTGTCGGCCCAACCCTGTCTCCACTTGTGAAGCAATATTAATTCGGCGGGTTTTATCGATACACTTGTTATATTATGAGGGGGAAGCCACAAACCGGTGAATATTGAAACAATGTCATACAGGGTCGTTGGAGGCATTATATTGTGTTATCCGATGGCTCCATTGAACGCATAAAAGTGGGGCAAGGCAAATTACATGACTCTACAAAGTTTAAAGTTTTTTTTTTTTTTGGAACGGTAGCGTTTGAGAAATATAAGTATTCAAATGTTTCTGGCGTTGGAATACTTGTAGGGGGATTTTTTCTTTAAGGAGAGGTTCTATGATACAGATTTAAAGCGAGGATGATGATTAGTCGTCGTCGGTGCCAGGTTTTTGGGCGAGTCCGAGAAAGCTGTGGATATAAGTCTTGGCTCGCACAAACCGCGTGCTTATATTATCCAATGTGTGCTCATATTGTTCCATCGACATTTCAAAGTCATTCGCCACGATGGGAGCAGCTGCCTTCATGCCTCGAATGTAATCATCGCCAATGATTTCACTCAATCGACTTCCCCAGCCTAAGGGTGATTCGTTAACTTTTTCCATAATAATGGTGTAGCCGTTTCGTTTCAAAAGTGGTCCAAGCTTATGAATTAAATCAGGGTCTTGTTGGCGTTTCTGAAGAAATCGAGTAACTGACACATGTTGGGGTTAGCCGATGTTGTCACCATAGCCCCCCCCCCTAACCTCTCTTTGCTCACCTCTGGTCGAGTAATCTTGAATAGCAACGTCATTGTGCTCTGCAAATAACTACAGTTGATGGGTTAGATGAGTTTGATAACGCATAATGAGCGTCCGCCCATCCAAAACAAGCATATCGTTCCTTACCCGAATATCAGGCTCCATGACCTGGATGTAACCGCCTGGTTTAAGGACTCGCATCACGTTTTTGTAAACCGTATCCCATTCATCAAAGCGAAATGCCGCCACCATGAGCCTATGTTTGGAAATGTTACAAAATGTGACCGTGGGCGATTTTGTTCTTTTTTTTTCTGTTAAGGTGCCAAGCAGGACGTACCTTATTTGCACGAGATCGAATGTGTCTGATCGATAGGGTAAGTTATCTAACGCATCGCCTATTTTAAACGTTACATTGGGCGGTTTGATCATGGTTGGAAACGTAGGGGCGATGTCCATGCCATGAAATGTGGAGCTGGGGTATTCTGTCGCCAAGTCCAACAGCCATGTACCTTTTTTTTTAAAACAGGAAAAAAATTAGGATCCGATAATCGTTCACCCACAGTTATCTATCGGAGGGATCAACATTATATTTTGCTTTTCCTTTTTTTCCTTACCTGGCCCACACCCTATATCGAGAACCATTGCTCCGTCTTGAAGTTTACTGGACAGTAAAGCTTCGTCTAGAAGATTACCACCGAGCCCGGCTTTGATTAGAAAATGCTCTTCATGTAAGCGATCGTTTTCTTCATCGTCCTAAATATCATGATTGTGGCCTTTTAATACTTTGGTGGTGGTGTCATTTGCATAAGAGTTTTCTTCATTTACCATTGGTAGAAAATACGTGGAACTAATGTCGTGGAAGGTTCGTCCTTGAATCACTTGGTTGGATTTCTTTAGTTCGGATGGAGGAGGGACGAGAGGCTGCTTCGTGGTTCGACTTCGAGGCTCAACCGACGACTGTTTTGAAGGTGAGTTACCCATTGAATCGAAAGGAAAAAGGGAAGAGAGAAGAGGGAAAGGTTGAGTGAAAAACGGTAAAATTCCTTGATTTATCCCCAAAGGTTTGTAGCAGGGAAAGGGTCAGGTGGAGTGCTCAGACCAAGCGAGGAAAAAAAAATAAAGTGGGTAGAAAAAAAAAGGTGGAAAATCGATGTGTGCAATTGCTTCTTTATAAGCTCAAGGCGTTCGACAATCAAATAAATGCAAATGTGGAAGTGTCGGGCTGCAATCACCTCACCTCACTTTCCCTTCATCAAACTACATAGCTCCGAACCCAGCTTTTTCTTGCCAGACTAACCCTTCTCTATTGAAAACAATTTGTAGTGAACGTCCCTGCTTTTTCAACCTGGCTATCTTTTCAGGGAGATCAGCATGAATGCTACTCTCCTCGAAACCTGTTTCTTTTCCATTTTGTAAGCATGCCATCACACAACATAGTCGATAGCTTTTTTCGAAACTACGATCAACTGCAAGCAGAACAGTGACACTTGTAACACCCGCAACTTCAAATCTGTGCCGATGATCCTAGAACCTGTTCCTTGTGCTTGCCTTTTTTCATTCCAGACAGCTTCTCTCTCCCCCCTTGCTAAAAAAAAAAAATTACCAGCTGATCTTCAATCCAATCCCTTCTGCTACCCTTAGCAACGTTTCGCAAAATGAAAAATTCACTAATATATTCCAGAGGCTTTTTCGAAGTTTGAAAAGCGCCTACTTACCATATTAACTCCTCGTGTGGCCTGCATTCGCTGAGAACATTTATTCATACAGTGGCATAGGAAAAATGGGCGAAATCGGGAGTGGCGGGTAGGGGACATGTTAGCACTCACTGGAGCGGAGCGAACACTAGCTTCCAAAAAACAATTTCTCGCTCAACAACCCACACTAATGAGACGAGAAGTCTTTGCATCAGCCACCAGTATTTGGCTTAGGAAGCAGAAGTTCGTGGTCCGTTAAATGATATTATAAACTATCGCTCTTTGGAATTAGATGCCTGCCTTGAAGCGTTTACTCACGCTTTTTCTTTTCTTTTTTTTGATTTTGTATATTCCTTTTATTACAGTGGGTAGGCAAGTTACATGGAGGGTCTTTCAACAGGGTTGTTCTTTCATTTATGACTCATGTAAGCTTTCCAAAAAGTAAGGATGTTCCATACACTGTTTAAATTTATGTTTGGTCAGTTTTACATGTCCTCGCATATAGAGCCACACATCATATCTTTTACCCGATGTCAACTTACCGCTTTGGCTGATATACGGTGTGCTGGATCATACGCAAGTAAACTCTGTTGCAATTGAATACGCAGGTTAAGCCATCGTTCTTAAGCTCTCATTTGATTGGCTTGAGATCATTACCTTCCAAAGTTTCGTTCCGTTGGGTCCCAAATATTCTTCTATGTTGGTTAGTTCCTCTCCCTTCCATTCTATCAACAGCAAAAAGGATTAGTAAGTAGTGCCACTAAAGACTTGATGGTAGCGTAATACTGTGACATACGAGGAAAGGTAGGACTGTAATCAGGTAGAGTAGTGACTCCTTTCCAATGGTCTTCTGTCGGCGTGCCCAATACTCTAAATATCCGGAAAAGTTGATCAATCTGCGAGTCACCTGTCAAACAAGATGGACGACCAAAGCTCGATTAGAAACGCAATGTTTGAACCAGTTGAATAGGATATTCACATCAGCCCATTTACCTGGGAATAGCGGTCGCAGGGTCACCATTTCTGCAAATATACACCCAACACTCCACATATCCACCGACGTTGAATAATGCTTGCTTCCTAGCAATATTTCGGGTGATCGATACCATAATGTGATGACCTGAAGCAAATATGTTGAATGAGTTTCACTGGCAAGTCATTATAGCGTGTATATATCTTTCCATGAGTTGTTACCTCGTGGGTATAAGTTCTCATTGGGATACCAAATGCTCGAGACAATCCAAGATCAGCTATGGTTAGTTTGCCAGTTTTATCGATGAGAAGGTTTTGCGGTTTCAGATCTCGATGGAGAATTCGGTGTGAGTGGCAATAGGACAATCCACAAACCAATTGATGCATGAACGACTAGTAAATGGTATGTCAGTTGCACTGGTCGTAAGATATGACCCTGTATTGAAATGTGTTCGTTTTCGAGTGCTTACTTGGATGTGGATCTTGGTCATTCCTTCTTTACCCGCAGCATCCATGTATTTTCGCAAATCCTGTTGAAGGTAATGTAACAATGAGGCTTTTCATTCGAGATCAACACGAGGTCTTGGCGAATAGACCTATGTTTCAGTACAATCCTGCAAATACTTACGACATCAAGAAAGTCGAATACAAGGTAAAGCATGGTATCGTTATGAATGATATCGAGTAATCTGAAGATGTGGCTATGGTTAAACCTTATGTCTTGTCTTTTTTTCATGGCAGTGATTCAAGCCGACATGTCACGTCCATTGACACGCGTCCATACCTAATGACATTCTCGTGTTTCAGCTCTTTTAACAGAGAGACTTCTCGGATCGCGGTTGCAGGCACACCTTCGTCGTGAGAGTTAAGACGGATCTTCTTCAGAGCGACGATTTTGTTACTCGCTTTGTGTTTCGCTTTGTAGACAATTCCATACGTTCCTTCTCCAATCTTGTCCATTTTGACGTATCCCTCCATAACATTCTTGGACTTTTCAGTATCTTTGCCGCCATCTTTCCTCGATGATATTTTGGTTGGAGCCGCCGCTACGAGTGTCGTGCTGCCTGTGGGTCGTTTATTTTCGTCACCCATTTAGCAAGTTGTGAATGCAGAAAGTTTGGTACAAATTTAACGCGTCAAAATTTGAAGCGGGAAAATTTCCAGCTTGAACAATTTTATTTTCGATTATTGCTGTTGACTGAGATCCAAACTCTTCCAAGTTGACTTGTCATATTCCTCACAGTACTGCAATGACGCTCATCGTAGATACTAAACGTTAAAGTTGAACAGACACCTTAGATTATTATAATGTTTATTTTCTTTATGAAAACGACTCATACAATGAAGAAGACTTGATGTTACTACATCACAAAATTCTAACGCAAGGACTTGGTTCTATACCAGTTGGCAGGATTGTCACCAATGCACTCGCTAACAGTGGTTGGCTTATAACCCTTGCTCTTGACATAATCGAAAGCCCATGGAGCAAGTTGCTGAGAAGTAATTTGCAAAGGATCATGTTCAAGGGAAATGTGGCCAGGAACATCAGGGTTGGCGGCAATACCATTAAGGAAGTTGGTCTTCTCTGTTGCCAAGTTATTGACTTGCCAATCATCGGTATCAACATCCCAAACGATAACTATAGATGGAGACAAGACTTTTTTGTTAGTAAAGTTGCGTTTGATCTCTCATTGTGAAGGAATTTTTCCTTACCTTTGTAACCAAACTTGTTAAGAATCTTAAGAGAAGCATCGGTATATTCACCGTAAGGAGGTCTGAAGTAAGTAGGAATAACGCCCAAAATATCCAAAAAGGCATCTTCAAGCTTAGTGATTTCCAAGGTCAACTGGGCATCGGTCAAGGATGAGATGTTAGGGTGGGACCAGGTATGGTGAGCAATTTGATGACCAGCATTGTAGGTTGCAATCAAAAAGTCCTTGTAGTCGTAGATGTTACCGTAGTTTTGGCCATTGATAAAGAAAGTGGCAGTGATCTTTTGTTCGTCTAGATAATCAATGAGATCCTGAGTGTACTTGTATGGACCATCATCGAAAGTAACGGCAAAAGTGTTGGCTACACTGCAAGAGTAAACAGGAATGAGAGGGAAGGCGCCACCATTAGCACCAACTGCAACACAGAGACTAGTGCCAGGTTTCAAATCATTACAGCTCAATCCTTTGTTATAATTCAAAAGCTGTGTAAGGGTCAGATTGTTGTCGTCAGCAATGGTATAGCAAAGATCGCTATTGGTGATGAGGTGAGTCTTGGTGCATCCAAGGGTTGATGTACCAGTAGCCGCAGTGCTAGTAGATGTCTTGGTGGCGGTGGTAGTCTTAGTGACTGTACCAACAGCTACGCAAAGAACGTCGCCGATTTGAAGCAAGTTGCAGTTTACGCTAGGGTTGTAACCCTCAAGCACTGTTAAAGCAAGGTTAAGAGAGGTAGCGATATCGTAGCAGGTATCCCCAGAGACCACTGTGTAAGTCTTTGTACATCCGGTCGCAGTTGAAGCAGCTGCGGAAGTGGTCGTGGTCTTTTTGGTGGTAGTGGTGGTAGGCTTCGTGGTGGTGGTAGTCTTCTTGGTGGTGGTGGTGGTAGGTTTCTTGGTGGTGGTAGTGGTCTTCTTGGTGGTGGTAGTGGTCTTCTTGGTGGTAGTAGTAGACTTCTTGGTGGTAGTAGTAGACTTCTTGGTGGTAGTAGTAGACTTCTTGGTGGTAGTAGTAGACTTCTTGGTGGTAGTGGTAGTCTTCTTAGTGGTAGTCTTGGTGGTTGTGGCGGCCGCGGTAGCAACACAGACCTTTGCACCAATACTCAAGTCAGTGCAGACAGAGCTGGGATTGGCATTCTGAAATGTGGAGAGCGACCAACCTGCCTTGGTGGCCAACACAGAGCCTGTAGGTTTAAAAAAAAAAATAGCTAAAGTCAATCATCTGGTTTGTTATATTGGGATAAGTGAATGAGAGATATTTACAGGTATCACCCTTTACAATGGTGTGGTAACTGGTGCAAGTAACGGCTTCAGATGGCTGTACAATAGCCGCGACGAATAAGGAGAGGATGGGAAGCAGAATGGTCTTCATGACTGAACGACGGTCTGCTGAACTGAGAAGGAAGGACGAGGACAAGAGAAGTGAAGTGGTGGCGAGCATGATGAAATTATATTTATACGACGGAGTCGATCTTCGCTGTGCCTGTTGTACAACGATATTCCGCATTTAGTCAATAGCTTTAAATTCTCTCTTGTTTACCAGGGTTCTCGACAATGAGATCGAAGGCTATCCCGTCAATGTTTTCTAGGCTACTTTCCCAACCTTCAACACAGAACCTCACCGTAACCACCACCATCTTCAAAGTGGATTGTACGTCTAGCAATATGTGTACCTATGCTCCTGGACGCCACCGAAATCTGACCTTCTATTCTAGGCCGCGCCATCTTTTATAAATTCATTGCCGTTCGCTACTTCGCCCGCTTTATGTCCCTTACAGACACTGCAACTAGCAGCATGTCACTTTCCTAGGCTGCAGAGCTTCTTTATTCGCATACGCAGTACACCTTTTTTTAGAGAATAGGCAATAAGCTTCACGATTGACATAGGTTCAGTCTCTCGTTTCAATGGTGATACTTGATTTTAAATGTCAGCGTCTGTGCAAGGCTCGCATGGAAAAAACTTTTGACGGCTCAGCACTCTTCAACACTGCCTGTATAGTTTCCATGGCAACCACATTTTAGACTTCTTACTGAGCGTAAAAACGGAATGATGAATAGTCGACAACAACTGGTATCAGCAATTACCTGCATTGAATAACTACTTGAATGGGAATGGATCATAATGACACCCACCACGTGCGTCCGTTAAGCAACTAAGTGCATAGAACCATAGCCGGCTTCGACCTTGTTGCTCGTTTGTGAAGCTTTCTCTTCATCAAACTTTTCGAGCTGCATCATCATCTAGCTGTACTATCTCCTAATTATATCATTCGAGCGTGTATGGGTTGCCGACACATGGCCAAAAGTGATTAACACGCGGCATGATCTTCACACGTTATTTATATGGGATCTTCAAGTAACAGTTATGAGGCTATCTTAAAAAAAAAGGCTATGTTCTGCTAGAAGGTAGCAATGTTGAGACAAACGTTCTTGGTGTTGCGTAAAATAATAGCTTTTTGTGTTTACATGAAACCTTGTATCTATTGGGATCAGCGTGTCATGGACACCTGTTATAAAATACAATACCATGAGCAAGTATTCGTTTGGCATCTTTTATGATGGTGGAAACCACCAGCTTGAAATTTTTCAATGAACCGTCTACGCAAAAAAACACCACTAACCACTGAACGTCAAGTCTTTCCTAGCTAAAATGCCTAAGTTAGCCCTTTGGTGGGCAGAAAAATTATTGGCTAGCGCTTGATTGCCTTGCTTTTAAAACTCCTTTTTGGAGTTCGCGAGTCATCTCAAGCTTGGTTGCATAAAATTACTTTTGCATTCTTTGGAGACAGCAAACAGCAATATGTCGTCGAGTGAAAGACGTCTCTCTGGCGTTTTGAGCAAAGACGCGCCATCCGAATTAACGGTAGATGCACGTGTAGAAGTTCAAGGCAAATTAGGAACCGTCCGATTCGTTGGCACTACCAGCTTTCAGACCGGAAAATGGGTCGGCATCGAACTAGATACACCTAATGGAAAAAACAGTGGTGTCGTTCAGGGAAAGCGATACTTTGAATGCAAGACTAATCATGGTGTATTCGTGCGTCCTAGCCAAGTAAAACCATTATCAGCAGAGGTACATTTTTGCCTGTTTCAAACCCTGTACGAGTAAACCCCCCTTCCTCTATTAAACGCTTTGTAAATATCAATAGGAGGATTCGCAACCTTCTGCTACATCTCAACCAGGCAGAGGCTCGCCCCGAGCTAGTCAAGCGGCGGATAGCGTTCGCTCAGCTGCTCGTAAGACACCATCGCCATCATCAACGCTACTTCCATCACGAATTGGGACACCTGGCCGTACAACCAAAGCGCCAGCCACTTCACCCTCGACTCCACGGCGAACGCCCCTCACCTCTGCACGTAATACGCCATCACCAAGCTTGACTTCAGTGCGGCGTAAGAGATCATCTAGCATAGCAAGTAAAGGCGAGTCGGCTCGACTTTCAAGAGACATGTCGAGCAAGATCGTCAAAGCAGATTTCATTGAAGAGGAAGTCACTGAAGGCGAAGACACAGGTACAGAAATGGACACCCCAGATGAAGAAGGTCCAGCTACACCTGAAGAAGTCGTGACTTCTGTACAGCCTGGAACTCGCTCTGATCAGATGGTATCGCTTAAAGATTACGAAGAACTGCGTATGAAATTGAAGATCCTGGAGACCAAGCGACAGGAAGATAGAGAACGACATAGGGAGAATGAAAAGATCAAAGAAGAAGCTGAACAATTCTTGACCCTTCGTTCGAAGTTACAAGAGAAAGTCGCTGAACTTCAGCAAGATCTACGTGAAACCAAAAAGCAAGCCAAGGAATTAACCGCTGAAAATGAGCAATTGGAGTCAAAGTACAATGACGCCATCGAAGCTATGGAAATGATGACTTTGGACAAAGAAATGGCGGAAGAAAGATCTGAAAATTTGCAGCAGGAAGTTAATGTACTCAAGGATAAAATCGAAGAGATTAGCGTTGATCTCGAGGTGTTCAAGAAAGAGGGTGGTAAGTTGGATCCCATCTCAGCACGTTTGGAAAAAGGCGGAATTTTTAACAACCATGCGGTGTATTTCTAGATCTCCTTAGTCGAGCAAGTGAAGTTGAAGGCGATGGAAAGCCTACTGTCGAAGTTTTGCAGTTGGAAAAGCAAAATGAGAGACTGAAGGAAGCTCTTGTACGGTATGTAATCATGCAGGGTGTGGTTGGTGGTCAGATAATATATGCTCAACATCCATCTTTAGACTTCGCGATGTGACAACTGAGCAGGAAGCCGAACTGGATCGCAAGATTAAGGCTTTAGAGAAGGATAGTATCCAACTAGAAGAACTCAAAGGCAAGTATTCAATTTTTTTCTTTTCTTTTCGCAACACAATCACCATTTTCTAATCAATACCACTACGCACCTTTTAGTTCAACACGAAATTGTGAAAGAGAAACTAGATTTGGCCGAGAACCAAATTGAAGATTTGAAGATACGACTAGACGATGTGATTGGAGCTGAAGACTTGGTTGTACAGTTGACTGAGAAGAATCTCAACTTGAACGAGGTTTGTTTCAGGCATCTTTTCAATAGCCCTTCCACCTTTCTACATGTACAAGCGAAACTCATTCCTTTGTCACTTAGAAAATTGAGGATATGCGTGCAACGGTGGAAGATCTTGAGGCACTAAAGGAACTGGCTGATGAATTGGAAGAGAATCATATGGAAACCGAAAAGCAACTGCAAGCTGAAATCGACCATCGAGATATGCTTTTGCGTGGTCAGATGGAAAGACTAGGATCAGCTGAAGAGACAAATGCTGACTACGAAAACACTATCTCTCAGTTTAGAGAGCTTGTTTTGAATTTGCAAAAGTAAGCTTATCGTGGTGGCACAGTGTATTCGTTAATAACGATATCGAATGATGTTAACTCACCATTTACCTACAGTGATCTTGAACAGCTTCGTCACCGAGAAGAAAGCCAGCTTTCTGAATCTCGCAATCTTAGCAGCCAGTCGCAAGCTATGATGTCTTTGAATTTGCAATTGAGATCAACTGTTATGAAATCACAAGCCAAGGCGATTGATTTGGAACTACGAAAGCTGGATGCTTCACAAGCAACAGAGCGATTGACCTATGTCCAAGCTTATCTGCCAGATTCCTTTTTCAAGACAGAAAATGACCCAATCTCTTGCTTGCTTCTCTTTAAGAGACTTTCCTTCAAAACCAAGTTGATTCTGAAGCATTTGGATCAAAATAATTCTGTGTCTGATCTTCTCAACGACAAAATTCCAGAATCACTTTTGTCAGTGTGTGATATGCGACAAAAGCTTGGCTGGCTCGAAGACTTGTCTAAGCGCTTCGTGGCTCATATTGAAGTTAGCTCAGTACAGGAATTCCTGAAATTCGGACAAGTTTACCATGATCTAGTAGGAACCGAGCGAAGACTGAACGGTATTGTGGAGTTATTGCGCTCAGAAGAATTACGAGAAAGTGAATGTATTGCCGATGTTCAGAGGATGATAGCGCAATTGGAACATTTATCCGAAGTATATCTCCCGCAGACTGATACCGCAAGCTCAGAATACTTCTTTGGATTGACTAGAGCATTGGACCATAACACCGATACCATCCTGGTCAGCACCAACTATTTGAAGCAGCTGATGCAATCATCTAATGCTAGTGACGAAGATGGTTTTGTCATTTCGGAAGGATGGGAGAAGCTGGAATACGATTTCGTTGAACCTATCACCAGACTAACCACACATGGCCGCGCATCGAAAACTTCCATCAAAAAGCTTTTGCGCAGATTGGAAGATTTGTCGGAACAAGCTCTCACGCTACGACCGGAATATTTGGCTAATCTTAAAGACATGTATTCTAAGAGCAGCCGCATTGCACGACTCTGCGTTCAGGTAAGTAGGCAGAAATGTATAAAGCTGGCTAACATTGTAGCATAAGCACTAAACCCGTTCACTTGTCACCTTTGCTTTTTATCAGGTATTCAATGAGATATCTCATATGGTGCAGCAAAAGCGTGATAGTAAAGAACCAGTCAGCTTGGCAGTCATTCAACAAGTTCTATATAACAAGACCGATGAAATATTAGAAGTTTCCGAAAACTCAATGTTCGAAGGCATCATTTCCAAGTTGAATAATCTATGCAGCGAGCTCAATGCTGTTGTAGACAGAGTTGCCGAAGACTCCAAGGCCGTCAAGATTATGTCTGCCAGCTCACCTTGGCTCCAGCGAGCTTCTGATTTGAAAGCCGAGGTCGTGATCAATCACGATATGGAACGTAAACTTCAACAACACAACGATGAGATCTTGAAGCTCATTAAAGATGTCAGGATGAAAGATCAATCTCTACAAGAGTCAGCGGTCAAAATTGAACTTCTCGAGAAGAGAATGGAAGGTGTCAAGAAACAAGGAGAACAGATCGTTGAGCTTGAAAGCGGTCTTGCCAAGTCTCAATCGCAGATGCAAATGTATGCTGAAGCGATGGAGAACTTACAGGCTGAGTATGATAGCCTGGAACAGGAAAATATTCAACTCAAGAAAGCAGCTGCTAAGCGTAATGAGAAGCCATCATCAACGACCAAGAGTTCAGAGTATGCTGAAGGTTCTTCCAATGCTCCTGAAGAACTTGTCACTGTTGAAAGCTATGCGTTGAAAACACAGGTACGGTATAAGCTAATCGTTAAAAAGGGGGTGGGGGTTTACTGCATAACTACGTTTATACTGACAGTTCTCACCTTAGCTCGATCATCTCAAGAGTGCAGTGCGGTACTTGCGTGCGGAGAATACTCATCTCAAGAGCAAAGAGTACATGAAGACTCTCAATATGGATGGTTTACCTGATGTACCTGCTGCCGCAAATAACGATAGCGCCATTTCCAAAGAAGCACTCCGTTCCATTGCATTGGAAAGTAAGGCTTTGATTCATGACATCCGTAGTGTCAGCGCAGCCTCCAAGGTGATTCGATTACAACCAGCTCAGCAAGGCAAATGGAGATCACAAAAGTCGAATGCTGAATACCAATACCAACAACAACAATCTGTTCTCTATACTCTGCAGAAACGCAGTTTCGAGTTGCGACACAAGGTGGATACCATGCAGCAGACGTTACCAAAGCGCACGTCCTCATCAGCAAAATCTACTGGAGCTAGCCCAGATTCCACGAGCTATTCATTAGCAAGGATCCAAATACCCAAGATACCACAATTGAAATCTCTTCAATCTGTTCACAAGAACATCAATTTGTCCAGCTTCAGTGAATTTGAAAAAGTTCATGCTGTATTTGTGCGATAATCCTCATACCATCTTTTGTAATCTATAGAACTGCCACGGCGGTTGTTGTAAAGCATTAGCGGTTGCTTACTTTTCACGATATTTTTGATACTTAATTTCATCATCCCACTACTGTCTAACGTCATACGGTACTATAAAGAATTGAAGCAAATCCCTATACAACTTTCAGTGCACACACAACGATCATCCCGTCAGAACCATATTAATATGTTTGAAAAGGTGCCTGCGCCTCGAGCAATGCGTGGGCGACGAGCACAATGCTACTTTCATTTCATCATTGACTCACGCTCTCGATTATAACCCCGTCTTCGAAAAAAAGAAAATTTATGCTTGCATTATTCGTCACGCCAAGTAAAAGTACAAAGAAAATATAAATAATGATAATGCTATTGATAATGAAATACTGATGAGATTATTTATCTGTACAAAGCCGTTTCTGAGAATTGATAGCGAGGCAATAACCGCATTATGGTGGTTTTTCCTCGCTTTGACCGGTCGCTGTCCTTACGCAAACATGGACATGCATGAGCATTACACTCGTAACTGACAGCAACCTCAGCTTTGGCGCATTCCTCGTATTGAGGTGGTGATTCTGTTAATATAGGTGCTAACCGGCAGCAAAGGATTTCAAATGGACTTTCTAATAGAGCCTCATGCATAATGCCTTCCTTTTCCACTTTCACTGTAAGCTTGGCCCAATGAGTAATGACAATGTCTTGACTTCTGACCGTAGGCTTTAATACAAATTGGCAGGTGGGAATAGGAAAGACAAAGCGACCCTGGAGGGGAGTGGATAGGTTCCAGTCCAGATCTTTGAGGTTCATGTATTGGCCTTCTGTAAACGGTTTGTCGGCGTTGACATGATGATATGCCCATTTCAGCACGGCAATGCTGTGGTCTGTCTGTTGTACTCCCTCTTCTTGAACCCGGACAAGCCTTTTTTCCGTGACATTGAATAAAACAGACTTTATCTTGATTGGGTGCTGAGGATCTTGTGCTGTAATATTGAGATCTATACCCAAGTGATCGCCTAAAATGGCAGCTGGACAGTCAAATGCGAAATCACATTCCACGCCTTCTATTTTTCGATGGGCTGAAACATATCGCATGTCCAGTGGACTAAGTTCTGGATATCGAATCAAAAACATTGGAACACTGGTGGTTATGCTATTGAATAGAGCTCCAGTTCGACGTAATTTAGCCGTGATCTTATAGGATATGGTTCCATTGTTGAGCTCGATTGTAGGCGGTAGTGTATTGGGAATTGGAAATTCAAATGGAAGATGATATCGACCAGCTTCCAGCTTCGGAAGATTGGCTGGTGGTGGAACGGATAATTGAACAGAATGCAATTGTCTCGTATGAGTCAAATCACCTCGTCGACCTACTCCTGAACAGATTAATCAATAAACACTAAAAGTAGCTTGATCAGATTACTGAAAACTTTAAAAGTACCTTGCGGCCAGAGAGTGAGGCAAGTGCCAGAAAACTCGACTTCAATGGGACCACAGATTGTAATGGGTTTTTCCAGATCCAAAATGATGTTTCCCCAGACCATGTAGGTTTCGATCTTAGGTTTGATGTAGACTTCGTAGGAATCCATCTGTATTTGAAGCTGGATACCATGATGGACCAATTTGTTCATGGTGATACGAATAGATAGTTTAATGGGCTGCCACTAGGGATTTAGAAATATTGCATAATAAAAAGAGGGAGGTATGTCCACAACTACAATGTTCCAGTACGCGCTTTTATGGAGATGAAGAAAATTTTGATGAATAATCTTTCATCTTGCTACGCAGAAAAACCCGTCGCAAAAACCGTCCATAGCTTCCAGGTCACACAAACAGAAGTATCATTCATTCCACATGCCTTTAAATAACTCCATTAAGCTTTTGTGCTGAAGATGAGAAGTATCCGCTTCAATTCGATGCATGATTCATGGACTTGTCATCTCACTAAATCGTGCATCACATTGATCTCCTTTGACCGGAGCCCGCTTTGACCCTGTCATGAAAGTGGGCTGCAGACGCTGCTATCTCTTATCGCAATGATACTCTTTTTGGCACGATGAAGATCCACATCTGATATACCCGATCTTGGAGCCATTGATAAAGTCTCTTCTATTCGTAATGGAGAGTCACCGTGATACTGGGTACAGCTTTGTCACTTTAATACTCACAGCTCCGAAAGAGCGTTTACCCCCAGCCCAGATGGCGCTCGTTCTCACCTTATGAGTCACAGAAGATCAAATGACATGGTGTATACCGGCACTTCGGCGTATCCTCACTCCATTGAATGGGCAGTGGTAGCTACTCCAGATGCAGTAGTAGTTTTCCTGGCAAGAAGATATGTCCATATGTTCATATCTACGTCAAGACTGCAGGATTAATTGGCCAAGTTTCCGTTAAGCAACTGCGCCACGCACGAGCCGGGTTTTCTCTAGGGCCGTCGTTGTTCGGTATATTACATTGTACCCCGTCACCTTGTATTACGTTCCGAGCATCTGTAACAAATAAATATACCATTGCAATCAACATCTGAGTCAGAAACATCCACCCTTTGCTATGACAGCAGTACCCACATCTCATGGACAAAACAACCCACACCCGTAAAACGATGGCAAAGGCATTGAGAGGGGCTTTTACAAAACTCTAAATTCTGCGATAATTTTTATTACTCTTCAGGTCAATTTGTAAGGGTTGATGTTTTTTTACACATGAGTTATTTGGACTTTTCAGCGGCATTCCTGTTGTTGAAAGGACCATTTAATTACGGTAAGCAAGTCACAAATGTGTACAGGGTTCCTAACTTACTTGTTAGCGTTGACATTAAGCAACAAGGTGTCGGAATCCAACATGACTCTGTTGCCGCTTCTAGCAATGACTTGAGAGATTTCACGAGCAGTGTCAATTCTCTTCAAATCCAAGAAACCAGGCTTGTTCTTGATAGCTTCACCAATGAGTTCTGCACTCTTGGCTTCACCCTGAGCGCGGACAATGATGGATTGCTTCTCTTGTCTAGCCTTGTCAACGACGAAAGCAGCTCTCTGTGCATCCTGCTGAGCAATTTGCTTAGCTTCGACAGCACCTTCGAAACCGGGACTACGAAGGGATTGGAAGGGTTACTAAGAGTTGCGAAGGTGTAGAATAATGATTGGCGCATCAATGCTTACCTGAAGCCAACATGGGTAATGGAAACATCATCGAGGACAATGTTGAAACGGAGAGCGCGGCGAACAAGGTTCTCACGGACAAGGCGAGACACTCGCTCACGCTGAGTGATAAGTTGAGAGGCGTTGAATTGAGCAACAACTGACTTGAGAACTTCATTGACGATAGAAGGAAGGACACGCTCGTCATAGTCCTGTCCAAGAGTACGGTAGACAGTAGCAAGCTGGTCTACTCGAGGCTTGGAAAGCACACGGCAAGTAATGTTGACCATTTGAAGATCTACATTGTGTGATTGTGTAAGAAATACTAAGGCAATATAATTGTTATAACGAACTTATGATTACTTACCCTTGGTACCAGTCAAAGAAGCAACATTGCGAGGTTTGGCTCGGACATCGTAGATAATGGGAGTTTCGAACCAGGGAACGACGAAATGAGTTCCTTCATTGTAAATCTTGTTTTGGACGCCAAAAAGACGAGTGTACTTGATAGCACGGTGACCACCATCAACTGTAGTGGAGAGTGTTTAGTGATCGCTTTTTTTTTTTTTCTCCAGGATAAAAAAAGGCGCAGCCATAATTACCGTTGAAAAGAGAAGCATTGATGCCATAACCGAGAGCACCGAGGGTAATGATAGCACCTGCTGCTCCTCCAATTCCCTTTCCGGAACCCTTGGGGAACATACCGCCAAGTCGTTGTGCCGCTTGCTTCGCCTGTTGAGCCATTGAATGATTACTAGCTTGACACAGTGAGTGCGTAACCAAAGGAAAAAATATAAATAAAGTCCACGTGACCTAGGCATTGTTTGTGACGTGTTTTTGTCAGCTTCCCACCCAGTTCTCAGGGGCTTTGAAGAGAGCATGAAGCGGACCAAAAGCATGATACTGCAAAGCAAAATTCATATAGACACTATCCCACAAGCAATAAAACTTACAATGAACTAACCTCGTATAGTGTACATTGTTCCATAATATAATCTTTTCCAATAATGGTTTTACTGTACGATAGGGTGTAAAGCGAAAATTTTGCTTTGCCGGTCCCTTTGGCTGATGCTGTTTGCTGTTTTGTATTGGTTGAGGCGATTGGCCAGCGATTGTATAGTCAGGTTCCAATGCACTCCTGACTCTTTCACCTTTTTTTTTTTTAAAAAAAATAAAAACTTATACTAGCTGCATTGCACTATAATTTGCATATCATTCTTAAAAGTTGCAAGTTGAAACCGTATTAGTTGCCCATTAGTTTCGAATATCTGATATATTCTTCGATTGTCTTCGACTGGCATCGTTGATATGCTTTAAATAACTGCGATGAAAGTATAGTCGGTAGTAAGCCATCACGTCATGGAGGCCAAATCTCAGTAGCAGTAGTAGTACACAATGCGATTGCTTATGCGTGAGGACTATCAATTGTTTTGTTACAGAAGGCCATAGATGCAGCCATATTTCCATGATGAAATTCTTCAAATGTTCTAGAAGAAATTGTGCACTTTTTTTGGACCATAGCGACAATTTTCATCCCACAAATCTCCAGATAGCTTGCATTTATGATAGAGATCGAACATAAAAATTGTATGAAAAAACTGTAGTTTCGTGCTCTGCCAAGAGTCTCTCTTTGGTTTTATTTCAAGATGAATACCACTTTGTCGTCGGTTGCCAAGTAAAATGGGAAGCATGGAAAAAGGGTTGGACTTAGTCCAGTACCCCTCATCGAACATGAAGCCACTGGATGTCTGGCAAATATTATTACTTCAAAGTAGTACAACAGTTAGCACAGAGAAGCGTCACCCGCTAGTTAGCATGAGCTCAGTATGGGCAGCCATATGGAAAACCCATTGGTTTTGCACAATGGAGCAACAACCATGGTCTTTGCAGATGTGCTTACAAACCATTAGATCCAAAGATTTTTTGTCAAAAACATAGTGAAAGACTCTCATAACGTTTCGACAGTATATTTTGTTCCCTAAGTACCAATAAATTCCTTGACTACAAGAAAAAAAAAATGACTTTGGTGTGACTAGCTTTCGTCACAAGGAAGCGAGGATGTGGTTTTTGAAAAAATCGATCGAATTCTCAAAAATCCCATCATTTTTTTTATCCTGAAATTATATGTCATATTTATCACCTCACTAGAACCCCAATGTCAGAATCAAAAATATCACTGGCAGTCAACATGAACGACAAATCAAGGAAAACTTTAAGAAGTTTAGCACCTGATCCTACTCCATTGCAGCACAAGAAAGATTTGAGTGCGTCGCCCCATAATGCTCAACCAGATTCATCTAGTGGGGCAACTTCTTCATATTCTTCCGCTTCCTCGTCGTCTGCATCCTCCGAAAGCTCGACCTATACACAGTCGGACATAAAATCTGATGGTGATAAACTAGGCATGTCTTCTGCTATGATAGATCACAGAGTGGGCTCTAAACCGCCCGATATAGCCGCGTACTTGATCAATCGACTTCCACAAGATCTTCTGATAGAGATCTTTTCATGGCACCAGTATCCTCAAATATTGCGTCTAGTCAACAGGGCATTCCATAGAGTATCACAGTTCACATCCACCAAGGCCCTATGGCTTTTACGACATTATCCTTACTACAAGGTTTTGGAGAAATCCATGCGGTGGATCTTCTTCGATGTTGCCGTTGCAAAAACAATGTTTTCCTTGAATCCTGACATATTCTGCTCTCGGTTTTACGTTCGAAAGGCGATCCTCAAGCTGGATAAAGAAAAATATCGCTTCAAATCAAGTAAAAAGGTGTTACAGCATTTTGTTTTGCTCACAGGCAAGCAATACTTCGGCTTAGATCCGGAGGACGATTCAGAATTTCCACTACAAAAAGCAACTGGAGATGACAGGGCTATGACTGAAGCCATACGAAGTCGACAATGGACTGTTGTAGAACACATTGGGTCAGTCAACGGCTACGGATTTTGGGTTCATACACCGTTTGCTCGCCAAAATTTGAACAGCATGTTGCTGGACGCCAGAAATATAGCCCAGTCTATTGAAGTACCACAACCACCGATGGATTTCACTAGCAACGCACAGGATAACTCATTCTCGGATTCAGCCTCACATACTCCGACTAACGACTCGCCAGATGCTTCCTCCTCTCAGGACAGTAAACGCAACATAGCGCGGCACAATGTTCGCAAAACTACCATCTTACCTCAAAGCTTTTTGCGTGCTTTGCGAACATGCCTAAGAACAATGTGCTCGTCCTATAGCCCGCACTATTCACGCCAAACATCACCTTACAGCGACAAGTATCTTGTAAAGCTTGCTCTACAAACAGAGCTCATATCAGTATATGGTCTAGTCATCGAAAAGCTTGGCCCATATCTTTCTACCAAGGACAAGGAAAATATTGTTGACAGTATGAGCTTTGAAGGTGTGACTACAGACGAAACGTTTATCCGAATCATCCGCGACTACAAGTTTCCAATACAATATGGAAAATGGAATGAAAAACCATTATTTGCTCTCGCCTGGGTAAGTCACCTACTCGTTTATAAGTGGCGGTTTATTTGATATGCCGTAGTGTAAGTCTCTCTTGACTCAAATTAAAATAACATTTTTTATAGCACAATATGAGCCATCGGATACATCTTCTTCTTGAACTTGGCTTTGAACCATGCTACGTCCTTCCATCATCTGATGAGAACAATTTTATGCATGATCTGCTATGTGCAGAGAACACATCTTTGGAGTTATATTTTATGCTCCTGGACGCTGGTATTCCGCTAGAGCTTTCGACATTGAAGAAAATCGTTCAAAGCACTGTCTTTGAGGGCATCCTATTGGGTTGGATCATCAAAAACTGGAGTCACATTAACAGCAAAGTCGAATGGTCTGTGTTACAAGATCTTATGGTGGCGTATAGCTCGGATAGCCCCATACTAATTCAGCCGTCGGCGAAGCGACCTGCCCAGCATAGTCTAATTGATTGGAAGCGAAAAGAGGAAGAAGAAGGTCGCAATCAACAGCGAGAGTTCGAGATGGCTGTCCTCAGCGAACTTGAAGAAGGAAGATATAACGAAGAAAATGGATATGCCGATGATGAAGGTGCCGGCTTTAGCAGTCCCGGCGGTGATGAAGTCAGCAGAGAAGACGAAGATGAAGGGGTCGATGTGGATGATGACGCTGAGGCTGAAGCTGAACCATTATCAAGCGATGACGAACATGAACAAGCAGCTGATTGGAGAAACATGCCACTTGAAGGTCTCCAATACATCCGGTGAAAGAGGACACCAACTATCCGGTAGCTTCACACATTTTCGGCTAGAAAAGATGCTGAAAAAAAATACCAAATCTATACCTCTCTATTTTGTAAATAAACAATTAAACAATGCAACATTTTTGATATAAAGCTACAAAGTCATTAGTTCCAAACATATAACAGCGCCCTCAACATCATAGAGGACTGTGCAGCGAATAATCTTAAAGTATGAAGAAAAAAGCAACTATATGATCATTTGTGGCAGGATAAAGAGCAATATGCGAACATCGACAGCTCTGGATGTCTCTCAGACAGAATGACCTCCAAAGCTTGGAACCTCACTGTGTTCAGTAGATGACCGGGCATTTCGAGCATAGAGAACTTTCAAGCATCCAAGCCGTTGTAATATTTCTCTCGTACGTTGTCAAGTTCCAGCTTATTAAAAATATTGCGTTCCAAAATGCTGGGGAAGAAATTGAAATATTGTTCCCTGGCATGGCCAAAGGTGGATTTTTACGTCGGTGGGTCAATTGATCAGAGTCTATATCAATTTACAATACAAGTCGCGGGGTAAGGGCTCGATGTGGCGTTTGCTCTACGATTCGATTTCTCAATACCCTCTTACCCAAGCCTCAATCACGTATAACATATCGATCAAAGTTACACCACATGTATGGAGATGGAAGGAAGTCCAACTAGATTTCGTTACTGAATACTTATTCCATCGGCAGACATGGCCAGTAACACCAGATCTGGTTTAACCTAACTGAATTTACAGCAACTTTTTGCTGTTCGCTAATGAGAGCAAGCAATAGAACAAATGACCCCAAAGCCAACATATTTTGAGAATAATGAGAATGTGTTGTACCATAATATACGCCGCCCTCAAAATCAACTTCTCGCTCAATTACTGCAACTACAAACGCTTCATTTGAACCAATTTGGGAAGCTTCCAAGTCCTCACTCTTAGACAATCACCATATTTAGTATTGTCTACCCATCATGTCATCCAAGCAACCGCTGTTTAAGCCAGCATAGATGTGTTCGATTAGAATAATTGCTATGACAGAAGATGCTCATAAAACAATTGGTGAAAATAAATGTACATTCGCCACACAGCTATCTCTGCCTTACCTAATTTGCGAATTTACAGTCGTTCATATTGAAATTGTACGTATCAGAGCCAAACATATGGAGCCTACCTACCTCGAAACCTAACTCTTTTCCTCCTTGTTATTCTAAGTAAGGATACTGATACTGACAGTTATTGAATACGTCAAGGAATTAGCTTTCGTCCTAAGTATTCACCTTCAGCCTGCTGTATCTTCCAGTTCGCTCATGATATGCTTAACTAACCAGACATTGAAGAAGATGCAACTAAATTCCTTAGATGGTGTGCTATGATGCGTTGGAATTTATTCACCCAATGAAACCAAAGCGAAACAGTTTTTTATACCTCATGCTTGATTTCGAAAAGCAAATTACATAGCAGAGCATGCTCTACTACCATTAATGATTTTTGTTTATCCTGACAACTAATTTAAGCGAGCATCATGGCTACGAACAAAGATGTAACTCCGAGTTCGACGATGGTAAATAATGCTGTTTGGGAACCCGAGCTGGCAGCACCAATACTATCACCTTTGCCTAGTTTTCCAACACCTTGTATAGTGGATGTGGGGTTGGCGACAGCAGATTTGCATAAATAGGAATTTCCCTTGACGACCGTGGTTCGTACTTTGTTCACTCCGTCGCAAGAAAATTGCTTGCTGGAAGTTTGCAGATTCATTCCTCCACGTACCTGTGTTCTTGGCGTTA
This sequence comes from Umbelopsis ramanniana AG, assembly GCF_025399195.1. Lineage (NCBI taxonomy): Eukaryota > Fungi > Mucoromycota > Umbelopsidomycetes > Umbelopsidales > Umbelopsidaceae > Umbelopsis > Umbelopsis ramanniana. The sequence continues at coordinate 279,319 of NW_026252113.1, forward strand.
ATAATCATCGTATTTCAATGAATGTACATGCTACCCATCTGTAAATACTCACATCTGTAAGAGAAGGTAATTGAAGATCGTCATACCCTCCAGTGATATCAACGGTTCCATCAACCTCGTTTAGTTTTGGGAAGGAATCAATAATAGTCAGGTGTGGGTTGTCTCCCACGCTCAAAGCACCTCCAACAAAGGTTAACTCTTGCATCCCAAGTTTGCTCAAATTATTACTGCTACCAATGGTGATCGTCTTCGCAACGGTCTTGAGCTTAGGAATATCGAGACTACTGAAGGTGTTCGAGATGAACGTCAAGTCACCATCAATCTTATTGAGGTTGGATAGCAAAATGTTTTCGATATTTCGGAAATCAGCAGACTTCAAGGTTTGGAGATTGCTGAGCTATAATTGGAGTGATTAAAACGTGTATGATAGATGTGAGAATTCTAATGAGCATCCGTATACATACGTCAACGTTGAATCCTGGAGCGTTCGCAGCAATTCTGACAGAGTCATTTATATCAGTAATGCTGCTCAAGTTGACATTCTTTAAATAATGATTGTTGTCGACGATCAAAGTTTGGACCTTTGCAACATTGATACCTCGGACTTCGGTTGCGGTGGTATCAGAAACGGTGATTGCATTTGCTTGAGATAGGCCGGCAGAGAACTCCAAGGTAGTTAAGGCGGGTGCGGTAGAAAGAACAAAGTTACCGACCGCAATGAGTTTAGGCATGGAAATGGCATGGAGGTCCCGAACACTTTCAAACTTCAGCCCTCCTGACACTACTTTTAGGTCAGGCAAAGAAACCTTAGTGACAGAGTTGATGTCGGTGAAAAGCATTTCACCGCGAACTTCCTGAAGACCAGTAAAGTCCAATTCTTCTATAGGAACCTGGGAGACTGTGATTTTTCCTGCGAATACCTGGCATGTACCAAGGGCTTTGATATCGGCTTGGCTTTTGATCACAACATCGGTGCTACAATCCAAGGCTACATATTTCAAAATATCAATAGGGTTACTCAAATGTTACATAGAGATTCTTGTCTAGCGTGACGCTAAATACCTGTTGCGAAACTAACCAACGCAGCAAGTGTAATGCATTTGATGATGGCTTTCATTTTAGAGGTAATCTTGTAAAGAAGCGTTTGTATATGCTGTCACTAGTTTTGGAAAATGCTTAACCATCTTTGCGTCAAATATGCACTGCCAATTTATATTTTCTTGAATCATTAATTTTTTTTTTCATCTAACATACTTGACTTGACTATCCCCCAGGTGATATTACAATTCAATGTTAAATGGGGAAATTTCTTGCTGGAAATTTCTGCCCGTTAGACAACAAACTGGTTTTATTGGCAGCTATGAAATTTCCTTACTGGCTATAGCTATGGCTATAATCGAGTAGTTACAATTTATTGAGAGCTTCTTCCAGTCTCTTTACGCCACTGTCATTTGGGACGCGAATACCTTTTTGCACAGCTTGTCTGGCATCGATACGCTCAACCCATTCCTTAACACGAGGAAATTCCTTCAAGTTAATACCAAGGTATGGAGAGCATTTGACCCAGCAATAGTTGGCAATATCAGCAATACTGTATTGGTTGTTGGCAAGGTATTCTTGGCCATCAAGGGCGATCTCCAAAACTCCATACAAGCGCTTAGTTTCGTCAAGATATCTCTTTTGAGCATATGGTATCTTTTCAGGGGCATATACGTTGAAATGATTTGCTTGGCCCTATGACAATTTTGATTACACCATTAGTTCCTGCGCGTCTAAAATTCCATATATGACTGCTGACAAATTGCAGAACATACCTGCATGGGTCCTACACCGCCCATTTGAAACATAAGGAACTGAATAACCCTTGAACGAGCAAGCGGCTCTTGAGGCAATAAGCGATGCTGGCTATCATAATTGTCACAGACATATTCCATAATGGCACCACTTTCGAAGACTGCAAAGTCATTCTTGGAATGATCGACGATAGCCTGCGCGATTTTTCTGTCAGTAATGCAAGTCTAGCACCAGATACACAGTAAAGCATTAATAGATGCTCACAGGTATTCTTCCATTAGGATTTATCTTGATGAACCATGGCTCCTTCTGAGTGTTTTTCATGATATCAATAGACTCCAAGTTGTACGGAATACCAAGTTCTTCCAAGGTTACGGAAGCCTTCCAACCATTGGGAGTACCACTAAATCATATTTCGTTGAGTATCAATATAGCTACCGTCGTTGATATAGATAACTTACGCAGTATACAGAGTGATAGGATGTTTTTGTGCCATTTTTTGAAAGACGTATCGAAGCATGGCGTGAGCTGACGCAGCATGTTACAAATTGAAGGCGTAATTGTGACCGCTTTGTTGAAAGTGGGACAGTCACGCCATCGTCAAATGGGCCCAAAGGCGGGTTAGGGGCCAGGAACGTACCACTTGTGGAACGTTGTGGAGAGAAGATTTGTCATCAGAAGATGGAAGATAGGAAAAGCAAGTACAATGAAGAAGGGATATACTTAAAATTGTCAATCTATAAAGACGTCGTTATCGTATATGGCAAATTGAAAGCGAAAGATCGAAGTTAACAGGAAAAAATCTGCATGATGCTATCACACCAGAGCGAAAATTAAGGCGCTATAACAATGAGATCACCGAAGAGACCCTCCAACTATAGTCTTTCTCAAAAGAATTGGCGCAGATCCTCTGATTTGTATACGCAAACTTTAGCTATATTTTGCCTAGGTAGCCTTAAATGCGAATTCAGGTTTTCATAGAAAATAGAATATACGGACTATGAGCCCTTACATAGTGAGCATGTAACATGGAAAACAGTAATATCGCATTTATTGAAGGCGAAAACATGATCTTGTGTGAAGCTGATAACTCTACCTCTACAGAGTCCACCATGAAAAATGAGGAGACTATGATATAAAAACCAAGTCAACCGATGGATATCGAGGAGAAAGGCGGAAACGACGATACCATTCTGTTACCGTTGCGAGCCCTGATGGATGTTGATATTTTTATTTTTTTTTGTAGTCTGATGGATGTTGATATGGTGGGACCGGACGCCTCGCTATCCACAGGAACCATTGGATTCCATCTTGTCCTCATATCTTTCTCTATTTCAAATTATAGAATCCAATTAAAAGTACTTAGATATAGAAGCAGACATAAAATTAATTGATCGGTACTGATTGGTACTGATAAATATTGGCATGCTTTTTGATCGTAAGGCAAGAGGCTCAAGAAAATCTCTTCTCATAATATCTCGAGCACATTTGAGGAGGCAACTAGATAGCTTAACCGTCCATCGACGCTATTATTTGAAGCCATTAAGTCATACGTTGAGACGAATCCAGTACACGAAAGTGTATGTAAGCAGTTTCTTTCGAACCCCTTTTTTTTCTCGAAACCCTCAAATCGAAAAGGGGGTTTGGCGGGCGTTTATTTTCAATCACTCGGTATTTATATTCAATCACTGGGCATCACTCTCAGCATTCACCTAAAAGTCTTTACAAAATGCCACGACAACAAACCATTAAAACTGGATTGATAGCAATACTACGTCCAGAATTTAAACACCTTGTGCCTGTTATTAGGGAAATAGCCATTGCTGCATCATTCGTACGGCGGCAGGCCAGTTTGCTGATAAACGCACATTTAAACAAAGGAAACACTGCTCTACCTACGGAAACCGAAAAGCTACAGTCCTATTTCACATTTGCTCAAGCGTTGTTCATGAATAACTTCCGTCCCACGGTGCTGACACCAGAAAAAGAGGCTTTACAACAAACGTATAACGATGTTTTCAATAGCTACTTTTCTGGTATAAACGGCATTTCCAAACCTTCAGTCCTGTCCGCACAAATACGGGCATATAATGCTAGAATGATGATTGCGAACCTTAAGGCTCATCTCTTTACGCACTTTTTAAAGTTCCAATTTCATATCTTGAAAAGTGAAATCGACCCATACATCCCAGAAGAGGAAGCCGAAGGCTCTGATAGGAAGAAATCGTCAACAAAATGGCCATGTACATCTCACGTCAAATAAATGAGCTCGTATTTGTCGCAAACAGAGACAATGTCGACCCATCATCACCAAGTAGTAGCACGGATAATTCACACCCGGAAGAACCATTTGAAAACACTGCGGCCTTTGAGGATAAAGAAATTGATAATGACTCGGATTCTGATGATTCCGATAATGAATCTGTTGAAATCCGTACATCAAGAAGTGAACGATTAGTGAATATCTACATTCCTGCTGACGATTTGCAAGATCTTATAATGGCACATCGCCGAGCTATGGGCATTCTTCTTCAAGAAAACCGGGAAGCTGATCACAGGTATCGAAGGCTGACAAGGACACTGTTGAAAGAGCGAAAACTACTGTCTTTGATATTGTCATACTACAAGTTCTTGCGCATCATCCGCTCAAACTGTGACGCTCGTAGGTTCCAGCTCTTTCCGGAATACACAATGACAACAAAATATTTTCGTTTGGATGAGAGGATTCTTGGTGAGCTGAAAAGGTATACAATGGTGACTGAAAACAAATGGCCCGTAGGATGTCAACGCCAACCACGTCACACTGAAGAGGAAAGTGCAGAAACCTCATCATCAACGTCGATATGGCATCAAATCTTTGATCTGGATCGACTTAGTAAGAAGTAAGTCATGATCACAACCGTAAGAAAACAGCCGTAAAGCACTAATGACATGGCTTTAAAAAAAAACTCAGAGCGGCGACTCATCATATAGTATAAACACAGATGGTTTTGGCTGTAGTGTTTCGTTCAAACCTCAGCCAAATGAATCAGCAAGCCAAATCTACCTAGCAGATCAACAGAGGTTTGTTTTATGGAGAAAATTGAACATTATAGCTGATGTTGATGTACTCACTGACATCAATACATATACCAACAACAGGAGCTTATAGACCTGAGCAGCTACAGTAAAGGAATGTTTAAGCTTCTGAAATTGGACTCTCAGTCCGTACAAGCTGAGCTCCAAAGTGCTGATCTCATCGGGGTTGATCCTGGCCTGAAGTCCTTGATTACTGCTGTCAGATCCGAGAATCTATACGATAAAATGCAGATAACCAAAGGTATGTCAGCACGCATACTTTGATATGATTGAAAATTGATAATTTAATGACAACATAACTCTATTTAATCAGGATACTGGGTTAACGCACGCCTATCACAAGCATTTTCCAAAAAAGAATCTCGTCTGCAGCAAAGGCTTGTGAAAGAGGCAACTGACCAGCTATCATTGTTGAGAAGAGATAGCTACGATCAGTGGGCTGCCTATTTGGCTGTCTATTACCGAAATTCAACATCTTGCATGCATGGTCAAAGCTGGGGTTTTACCGAAGATGGAGAAGGACGAGAGAAATTGCAACAGAGAGAGCCTACGCCACAATGAAAAATACTCTGCTCTGCAATTCATCGGTGTTGTCACCGCAGAAACCAATGCTGCTGCTGGTCCTCCGTCCAACCGCATACCACTGCTACATCTATCGAACCCAAAAATTGTAGCATGGGGTACTGGATGCTTTGGCAACAGGAAGGGGTCGCCACCACTGCCCGTCAAGGGTTTGGCTAAATACGTAGCACGATTTGCCAAAGTAATCAAAGTTGACGAATTCCGGACGAGTATCACCTGCTTATGTGATGCTAGGACTGTCGACTACAAAACTTGTGTCTCGGTATGTGACCACCTCGCAAAATTAAAGTACGATGATCGAGTGCCCGGCAAGCGGTGGAAGAAGAGGAGGAAGTGGTGTTGTGAGAGAAACGATGACGGCATCATATCATTCCTCCACCCATTTAATGAATGCCAAGGTCGTGTCATAAAGAACGATTGCGCTGTAATTCGACACAGAAGTTGCACAACTTGCCGGGCCAATTACAATGCTGGTACATTGATTAATCCTCGGCTACCATGGACCTACACTTTGGATGCTGTAGCCACTCGTCGTCATGATCACCAGGCCGTTTGGCACAAGAAGTTCTTGCCGCCATAAATATGAGTAGGATCGTGAAGTCGTATGCTCTCACCGGTGAAAACCCTACCTGGAATAAGAGGTAGTATCATGAGAAGGGTGCTACGAAAGCCCCACGCGCTTAAAGCGATACTTGAAAGAGGTGAGTTTGTGTCTTTTTTCACAAGAAGCAAACAATGTAAAAAGTATCTAACGCAATATCCAACGCAAAATGATCTTCTATCTAACGCAGATTATCATTCCATCTTCCGTAAATTTGTAATCAATAAACAGTATTCATGCCTTATGAATAATTTTGGTTGTCTTTCAGAGATTTGCGACTTCATTTTTTTATTTGCTCTTCATATCGAGATGCGAAATCCGGTCGTTTTCGAGAGATAATGTTTATTAAACATCTTTTGTCATATTATGAAGCATATATTTGTGCTAGGCAGTAAAAATTATTTTCCTTTTTGTTGATTGCAAGTTCGTACGACAGATATGTAATTACGGTCGATAGGAAAGGTAGTTATCGTAGCTCAGTGTACATAATGCGCTCATCGGGAAGGAAGGTAGCTCTCCTTCTTCAAGTATCGCTTTTGTGCGCGTGGGGCTATCCCAGCACTCTTCTCGTTGTCAGGATCTTCTATTCCAAACAGGTTTTTACCCAGTGAGAGCATAGTGCAGGACACTCGTTCTCAATTCATTGCCGCAAGCACATCTTTGTGCCGTACAGCCTGGTGATCATGACAACGAGTGATTGCGGCGTCGAGAGTGTAGGTCGATGGCAACCAAAAATTTATCAGTATACCAGCGGTGTATTTGGCGCAGCAATTTGGGCAAACTATGCGTCGAATGACCGTGATAATATTCTTTTTTTTTTTATATTTTTTTTATAACATGGACTTATCTCTAATGACGTTTGAAAATTTGGAGCATGCCAAGTCAAGGTAGTCATCGCATTCTTACCAGATGGGTTATTTCTGGATCTTGAGGGTGTTATACTGTCTCCTGTTGTTTTTTAAGCTTTCTTTTGTATTCAGTGGGTTGCTTTATTTCTTGAAATCTGTTGACTGATGTATTGATTGTTATTTATACTAAATGCTATATTGTAATAAAGCTCTTCTTTTTTTTTGTTTTATATCCTAGAGATATCGAGCTGACGATTTTGAAGCTTCATGAATTTTAGGTCCTGCCATGGAGCTAGTAGTAGCCTATCCAAAGCTTCATTTGCGTCCGTTTTGGGTCAAAAATGATCTGGAAGGGAAACACCACTTCGAAGTCTGCACTTGGACGTTCATCACGGAATACTTCCTTGTATTAGCATTGGTAACATCTCCACCTTTTCCATACGGAAACCTCAATTTTGCCTCGACTTGTTACGCTTCGTACCATTGGTATCCATCCATTGCATGCCTTCTTTTCCTTCGGTTGGAGGAAACGGTCATCAGTGGGCTGGATGATTGATTCGTACATATTGAAAGCAGTTTGGTCCTATCATTCTCTCTGTTGTTTGATGCAATTCCAGTGAGTTATCCAAATGGCGAGCATGACTCGTCCCATTTCCTTCAAAAATGTTCATCTTGCAGCTTAATCTTTTTTTTTTTTTTTTTTGTATTCAGTTTTGCAGCTTAATCTGTTGTAAGAAAATCAACTCCCAAATTTTGTCTTTCTTTTTTTCTTTTTTAGGCGAAGCCAAGCTTAAGACTTTTATTTGTGGTAGTTTTTATGGATTTACTGAAGCTCTAGAAACGGAAGCTATTGGAACATATTATTCAGTAATATGTATACTTGGGTAAGTGATGATGAACGTTCTGAGACGTCCAGTCCACTATCTTTTTTTTCCGTTTTTGACTGTTTCATAAGTCCTATTGATGCCAACAGCAGCTCTCATCTCAACCGATGAGAGAGGGACTGCCAGCCCACTCCAGGTAATTTCAGACCAGGTAGGACTCTGGTCATGAGAGCCTGTATCCATAATGCTACGACGAGCGAGCTTTGAATACACGTGTATTAAATGTCGGTGTTTGTGTAGGTTTTGAACTATACTTTGGCTGCAGTGTTACAGTAAAACTTGAGATTAGGTTTTAAGTGATTCCTTTGAAGCTGTGTAGACTTTATTCGGTTTCGGCTTTCAGACTCAAAAAAAAAGTGATGAATAGCGGAAGAAGCATAGTCTTGATGGTATTGATCACTCTTGATGTGGGTAACCGTTAAGTGGGAACAATACTGTGTTCTGCATGTTTATCTTGGCGTTGCTGGCGGAATGGTACGTTTGCATGATGCTCAGTAGTGTGGACCATTCTCTTGAGGAAGAGAGCAGAACCAAGAGGTCATCCGCATAGGCCATCATTTTTATTGGCTTGGAGACCGGGAAGAAAGTAGAGTTACCCGATATTTTACAGTATAGCGTCAAGTTGTTGTATTTGTCGATATTCATGAATGTTGATAAATTACCCTTGGATAACGGGAAGAGAATTACCCGGATTTTAACGACTTGTTCTGTCTGTGCACTTCTTTATATGAGCCAGGAAAGCACGTCCGCAGGGTTATTAGCACCAACACGATACCTAATATCAAAATCATAGTCCTGGAGATCCATTACCCAACGCATCATCTTGTAGCTAGATGTCCATTTGATGGATACATGCACTTCTGTGGAGGAGAACAGATCTGATATGGATTGGACTATTACGATGGGGAAGCCCATTGCCAACATCACCTTTTTAAGGTAGGTTGGATGGACCCGATCGTACGCTTCTTCTTGGTCAAAAAGGACGCCAGTCTGAGTGCCTTCCGTGCCGGTTTTCCGAACATAAGCCATGAGGGTTTGTATGATCCAGCCGTTGTCAGCAATGGAGCGACCCGGTATAAAGCCAGTCTGGAATTGATTTATCAAGGGAGAAATTTCCAGTGCCATTCGAGGAGCAATGATTTTTGTGAACAACTTTGCACACTATTGATCAGAGGCAGTGGGTGCCAGTTAGAGAGATTTCTTGGGCCGCCTTTTTTGAATAATAGTATCAGCCGTGTTTGCATCCAGGAATCTAGAAATTTGAAAGGAAAGCTTCATACATCACGTCAGTCAGCAAGCTGGTGGTATACTTGTGATGAGGTATGTCCGCTTTCCAAAATGCTATCCAAGCTTCATTCATCACTTCCATCAACAATTCTGTGATAAACTTGTGTTTCATCAGGACATCAAAGGTATACTCTATGAACTCTATCATATGCCTTTTCTTGGTCCAAAAGGATAGCAACGTGAGGCTTTCTTGGTGCCACGGCCCGCAGATGTGTCATCAAGGTGTAATTTGCAGTAAGTGCAGGATGGATTTGCGTTTTCCCATTTGGCCTGAATGGTTGTCTGCCATTCAGGGATGAAAACGAAAGATTTGAGATCGATGTATGAGGATTCATCCGACTGGGTGGTGTCCAGGAGGATGAACCCATCTTCGTTATAAGATTGGTACTTGCCATGACCGACAGACTTCTTAAAAAGGGAGACGTTTTTTACTTTTCCGAAAACAGTCATGCTTCGGCTAAGGACTCTTACAATACCTTCTTCACTAGGGAGGAAAGGCATGTTCCTCAGCATGTTCGTGCAGTCCTCCGGAGTGCTTGATAAACTCCACCCCAACCGGTGTCGCTTGCGTCGACGAAGACAGTGTGCTCTGGTGTTTGGAATAGAATTGCTCGACCGTTCCATTTTTCTAGATTGCAAAGCCACCATTGGAGTTCTTGCACGCAGTCGTGAGTGAGAGTTATACGTTGGTCCCAATCGGCGCGGGCTTGGATATGTCTGTTCTTGAAAAACATCAGGTGTTGTGTGTGTGGGTTCGCTGGAAAGATTGCCAGCGTCGCTGCTTTGATCCTCATCGTCAAGCTGTGAACCAGGCGGGGGGGTCAAAGACGTCCGCGGAAGACCAGTTGCCCATGAATGTGACATCCTCAAGTGGGACTCCTCTTGCCAGGGACCGAACCGATGGGACCGGAGTGAAAGTACAAGATTTCTTGACAATATTCCGTAGCCATGTGGAAATGGTGGTAGTTTTCAAAGGCTTTGCGGCACTCTTAGAATTTACTAGCAGGTTGTCTTGGGATCGATTTTTGGCGAGAGGATGGTTCTTCGGGCCGTAAGTTTTGTCTTCATGCTTTGGGTCGTTTGGGCTCGGATTTGGTGACTGTTGACCGTGATTCCTTCTCTGCCGCTACCTTACGGTGGGCGGCGGCAACATGAGGGTCGAACATGATTTCAATGACGTTCCCTTTGGGACCTACTTGTCTATGACCACGGATGGCTGCTGGCTTGGATTTGTCAAAGATGGCCAGTAGGGCATCTTCCATGGTTTCTTGAGTGGCAGGGATGTGGGAGAGGTCAAAGACCACTGCTCCGGGATTGATGCTTCAACACAAATTTTCCTGTGCTGTCGTTGTTAGCGGGCTGTGAGGCGATTTGAACAGATTCTTAGTAACGGATAAGGCATATGTGCCGATGGTTGGGTTTCTAACGGGAGAGGTGTTTGCTGTCGGTAGCTGGGGTTGTCAGGCCCTCCAAGATGGGTCTGACTTATCGCATGTATACTTTTGGAAGTGCTCATGGAAGAAAGCTAACATGATTTCAGTAGCATTCCCTTGTGGGCCAATTGTCTGTGTCCACGGATGGCTGCTGGGGAGATTTTATCGAAGATTGCCAGTAAGGCATCTTCCATGGTTTCTTGAGTGGCAGGGATGTGGGAGAGGTCAAAGATAACTGCTCCGGGGTTGATGCTTCGAAACAATTTTCCTGTGTTGGTGAGGTGTTTGTTAGCGGGTTGTGGGGCGATTTAACAACATTTTTGGTAACAGATGAGGCATGTATGCCGATGGATTCCTAACGAGAGGGTGTTTGGTGTCGGTAACTGGCGTTGTCTGGTTTTCCAAGTAACTTTTTTGTTTGGGCCTGCGTCATGTATTATTTACTTTTTATTTAATGTGAAGTGGAGGTCACAAAAGTTTGTGACATAGACTATGCTAACTTATAGGGGTATGAAGATGCGAGGGCGATTGATATAGACAGTGTCATTAGACCACTCCTTTCCTCAGCCATTTTCTCTTTTCTCTTTTTATTTTTGCGTCGTCTTGTATTCTTTTTTTTTTTTTGTATGCGGTTTTATTGTAACAATTTCGTGACACTTGTTTTGGGTTAACATTAATTAAAAGGTACTAGACAAAATGTCCATAA